>NC_056745.1:530907492-531207492 GCF_019279795.1 Protopterus annectens
GACAAAGGAAACCTCCAGACACTGGACCTATCCCAATTTGGTTTCATCAAGGGCATGTCATGCATATTCAACCTGGTGGACTTCTTTGAGAAGGTCACCAAAGCAATGGATGAGAGCAAAATGGTTCACACTGCCTACCTTGCCCTGCTCAAATCATTTGACACAATACCACACTCAGGCATTGCTGACAAACTCAAGAGTTTAGATATAAACCCTTATGTCACCCAGTGGATAGCCAGCTGGCTCACAGATAGGACCCAGGAAGTTAGAAATGGGGAGTCCAACTCTACAAAGAGGCCAGCCAGAAGCGTAGTCCCTAAGGAATTGGTCCTGGGACTGCTCCTTTTTAGCACTTCCTTATCTGAAATTAGGTCAATGTCAATGGCCTCTAGCTCTAGCTGACTAAGTTTACAGATGATTGCAAATTAGGAGAAGTCACAGAATCCTCCACGGATACAAATTTTCTCCGGGAAGGGCGGACACAGACAAATAACTGGTGTTACAGACATGGACTAAAACTAAATGCTAAGAAATGCAGAACAGTATCCCTCAGAAAGTCATCCACCCATGGTAACTATCATATTGACAGCACAGTTCTAAAAGCTGACCCAGCAGTCAGGGACTTGGGGACACAAAGACAGTAATTTAGCCTTTGCCCATCACATGTCTACAGTAGTGAGAAAATCATTCTATGCTGTGCAACTTACTATACAAAAGTATGGCAACTAGGTCCAAGGAAATAATTGTTCCACTGTATTCGGCATTCATCACACCTATCATTGCGTACAATGCCCCCTTTGGTATGCATCTAACCAGACACATTCAATAACTGGAACATCCATGTCAAAGAATAAAGGGCATAAGTAACATGTCCTATGCAGACCACCTCAAGGCCCTTTCCCTGCATTCTGTCAACTAAAGGCTGAGGGGAGATCTATACCTGGCATAAAAAGCACTGTCAGACCCAGTCCTGACAGATCTCCTGCATATCTGCAAGAGAAACAGCATGAGAATTACCCATGCTAAAGACTTAAATATTGCCTGCGATATAAATAGGACCTGCTGGAGACCAACAGAGAGAGATATACACATGTCAGACACTACTCCTCTGGAACAGGCTCCCCATCAATGTGAAGCAGAACTCCTTCCAACTTGTTCAAATGTAACTTGGACAGTTGGATGGGGAACAGGAAATTCATCCCTGGTTTGGTAACCATGTCTCTAAAGGATGCAAAACAGACTGTAAATGGTTTATCTCTCAAGCCACTGCTCACAGTTATCAAGGGCACGAGAACTTGTCAGAAATTTGGGCTGTATGGCTAAGCTTAAAAACTCTTCAGTGGTCATTAGCCTAGTACACACATATGGACCTATATTATACATATATGATTGATTACATCTTATGAGGTTCCTTCTCAACTACTCCCAATTCGTTTTTTCCTTCTCAACTACTCCCAATTCGTTTTTTAATCTAGATTTATTTAGGGGTAAGGTAATCAATTTAGTGCACCAGATTAGAACAGGAATTTAGGTATCCATGTTTTTGGATTTTTTTTTAACTTCTCTAGACAACTAGTTTGCTTTATAATGGCATATGAGTTAGCAAACAATAAATATATCACACCTTTTCATTTTGTAATGCTATAGTTAAGAATATAGTTAAGAAAAACAATATCTTTAAAGGAACATTAATTATCATAAATTTCTTCAGTAGTGGTAAAAAAAGAAGAATGTTTAGCTTGCTGAATGTCAATAAATTAAGCATGTTCTTACTACAAGAAACACACTTACTGAAAAGAAATATCAATATCTGCATAACAAACAGTATGTAGTGTAAGTAACTGCAATTAGTTTGACAGTCTCAAATGCTTTGTGCTATAAAATAAATGAAGATAACACAAATGCTATAGCAGTAAACTACACACACACAGTTTCAGCAGTACTTATGGGAACATAAGATTAAATATTTAGGTGTGATTAATTGCTTGAGGATATGTGGGAAGAGGTTAATCAAAAGAAATATAAAAATAAAACGGGAAGTCGGAAGCTCCTAATTATGGATATGGACAGCAATATTCAAACACTACAAAATGTTTTAGTCCCCTTTGTATTGTATTGTCAGATATATTTTTTATCAAACAAAGGGAAAAAAGTTATGTATACAAATTAATGAAGATTTGAAGGACTTTATTTGGGAGAAGAACAGGGCAAGAGTAAAGCAGGATCAGGTCTTTTAAGAAAAGAGAAAATCAGCCTAGTGTGTCTAACCCTATGAACAAAGAATGGTTGGATGGATGGCTAAATAAATAAAAGTTGATTCTCTCAACAGAGCAAGGCAGTTTAGAGCTAAATGATTTGAAGGGGTACATTAGAGCAACAAAGTTAAACCCAGGATGCAAAAAAACTCCCTCACCAGCCTCAGTAAGAAGCCGAGATCCCTCATAAAATCCTCAAAAGCTAGTTACAAAAATAAAATTGCCAAAGATTCCAAAGACAACCACAAGGCATTCTATAGTTATGTCAAGAATCTAAATGGCAATGCTCAGATCTGCTCTGAGCTACAACAGAATGGCATTAAATATACTGATCCCAAGGATACTGCCAATATCCTGGCAGATCAATTTAGTGCCAACTTCACTCCCCCTCTCACCCCCTAAAGGGCCCATCTCAATACCAAAAGATTGCCAAATTCCGATAATCACGGCCACACAGGTAGAAACCGCACTCTCCAAAGCTAAGAATACAGCATCCATGGGACCAGATGACATCCCAGGCTGTGTACTACATGAACTACAAAATGAACTGGCACCTCACCTAAGTGTCATGTTTAATCATAGCCTCACCTCAGGCTTTGTGCCCAATGAGTGGCACACAGCTACAGTTATCCCATTCCACAAGGGAGGATCCGCCTTGGATCCTGGGAACTACCATCCCATCAGTCTGACAAGCCTGATCTGCAAGGGCATGGAACGCATTATCATGGAACTTATAAACAAAGACATTGGGCAACCTTCAAACACTGGACCCCACCCAGTTTGGGTTTGTGAAGGGCCGATCTTGTCTCCTGAATTTGATTGACTTCTTCGAATCAGTCTCCAGAGCTGTGCACGAGGGGAAGGTGGTCCACACAGCCTATCTGGACCTCGCCAAGGCCTTCGACACCATCTCCCATTCTGGAATCATTGATAAACTTACTAAGCTGAGCATAAATCCCTACGTCACTCGATGGGTTGCCAACTGGCTTACTGACAGAACCCAGACTGTAAAAGTAGCCGACTCCAAATCCAGCTCCAGACAAGTGACAAGTGGAGTACCTCAAGGTGCAGTCCTGGGACCACTCTTGTTTGGCATCTACTTCTCTGAAGTACAGGCCAACATTAAGGGACTCTGGCTAACCAAGTTTGCAGATGACTGCAAACTGGGAGCCCATTATTGAATCCCCAAATTATGTGGATATTCTACAAAAAGGCCTTACAGAAACACATGCCTGGTGCCAGAGCCATGGGCTCAAGCTCAATGCCAAGAAATGTATAGTTATCCCCTTTGGAAAAAAACATGCACCCATGAACTACCACATAGGTGGCACGACACTAAACATCGAAAGTGTGATGAGAGACTTAGGGACACAGGTGGACAGTGGTCTCACCTTCAATAACCACATCACCACAACAGTCAGGAAATCCTTCTATGTGGCACACCTCATCACTAAGGGCTTTTCATCCAGAAAAAAGGAGGTCATTGTCCCACTGTACTCATCCCTCATTAGACCCATTATAGAGTATAATGCCCCATTTGGTATGTACCTCACAAGACATCTGCAACAGCTGGAAAGGCCACAGAAATACCTCACTAAAAGAATCACAGGCCTAAAGCAGATGCCATATGCTGACAGTGTAAAAAAACTCCAGCTATACTCTGTGGCATATCGTCTACTCAGAGGCGATCTCTGCTTAACATATATGGCCATGTCAAACTCTCAGCTGTTGGACATGCTCCACTTAAAGAAATCCCAATCCCTCAGAGCCACACGCTCCAGGGATCTAAACCTGGTCATCACAATGAACAAAACATGCTAGAGGGATAGGTTCCTGACCCAGATACTCCCCACACACTGGAATAGACTGCGCATACATGTCAAGCAGAGCGCCTCCTTGGCCCTCTTCAAAAGGAACCTTGATGATTGGATGGGAGATAGGAAATTCACCCAGGGGATCATGTCAGTCGCCCTGCTAGACAGGGGCCCAGAGAAGTAAATATTGTGGGGAGAGGGGATCATGTCAGTCGCCCTGCTAGACAGGGGCCCAGAGAAGTAAATATTGTGGGGAGAAATATCCAGGGAATTGTTATGGCTAGGCTTGCATAGGCCCTAGGGCCGATAGTGAGCAAATACAACTTACAAAATGTATATTACAGTCATGACTCTACAGTAGTTTAACAGTAAGGTTTTACAGAGCATGGTATAGAAGTAAACTGTGGAGATGAGTAGAGGAAATACAGGGGGTTAAATAATCAGAATAGGAGAGAGGAAGGTTGAATAAAAGAGGCAGTGGAAAAAGGGGTTAGAGAAAGGAGCTAGAAGTAACAGGGATGTTATATAGGTAGAATTAGATTTGAGATGTGACAGGACGGTTGGGGATGAAAAAAATACATGTGGAATTAGAGAAAAGAGGTATGTAATGTAGAAAAGTATAAGGGATAGAGGAGAAAGATGGGGGCTAGAAGAGAAGTAGTTTACGGTGGCTGACTGCAGTAGCAGGACCAGTGATTTCTGAGGTGTTCCTTTAATGTTGCCTTGAATAGTTTTGGTTTGGTAATGTTTTTGTACTGTGACTCTACCTTCTCTATCACAGATTCATAACAAAGTAATGGAAAAGAGAAAGTGATAGGGGACTGTGAAATGAAAGATGCAGCTCTGGTAGAGTTTTTAGTTGCGTCAAAAACTGTTATAATAGTGGTAATTAATAGGGTGAATAAAATATTGCATGACAACTATAAAAATCAATCAGAGGAGTATAGAAAAGATTGAGAAGACATAATGAAAAGGCAGTTAATAGAGCAATGAAAATTGGTAAGGTTCCTAAGTATGCAACAAAATCTAGGTTTAGGAATTTTAGATGGGCTTGTTTACATAGGTATTTTTATACCTGGAAATAGACTTCAACATTTCCAGAAAAAAATATTCTGAAGATCTGATGGGGAAGAGACAGGACTGAAAATGTTGTTTAATTTTTATTTATTTATTTATTTTGAGAATGTAAAGAGCTAAGAATGCAACAACTACAGCAGTATTGTACTAGACATCAAGTAAACTTGCATTGTTGTCAATGTCACTAAAACTTCTGGAAAAAGCAAAGGCTTTTCAAGATGGCTGCACAGTGACAAACAGCTCAATTTCAGCTCTCCAAGTGTAAAAAAGAAACTGTTAGCTAAGAGCCAGTAATTCTGCCTGCTTTAATAAAATTCAGTACTGTCTGAATGCCAGCTAAAGAAGAAACTTCGAGAGCCTGAAAGAAAATCAACTAGAAAAGGTGAAGAGACAACACTAACTAGGAAGAATCCTGCAGCTCTTCAGCAAAAGCAGTTGAAGCTTCAGCATTGGTAAAAGAGATGGCTTCCAATAATTTAGAGGAAAAAATTAGTCAAATCTACTCACACAGGATTAAAATAAATGTAACACTAAAGGAGTAAGAACAGAAGACAGACAAATGGAAGAAGCTTTAAAACAGCTATTCAGATGAACCGACGGTCAAAATTAAGAAAAGGCTAAGTAAGAGACTGCTCAAGAAGACCTGTTTCAAAAAATGGTAGAGTTACAGGACAGTGCATACAGATAAAACCGGAGACTTTTTGCTATACTAGAGAAACTGGAAGGAACAGACTGTATTAAGTTTTTGAAACCGCAAATAACTATATGGACTGGTACTCCACAGCAGGATTTGTTAACTGAAAAGGGACATTGTGTGTATACTCCAAACCTGGTCATGAGAAAGCAGCCAACACTTGTATTAGTAAATATACAATCATAACAACAGAAAGAGCTGATCCTAAAAAAATGTGTCAGCAGGGCAAAGTATTAGAAATTGGAGGCAGCAGATTTTTTTTGTAGAAAAAGATTACTCACTGATGCTGAAATGGAGGAGGGTAGAGAAATAAAGAAAGAGTAGGATTTTGGATGAAAGCCCTTACGACGAACAGCCATGACCATACAGAATATTTTATTCACTAAGTAGCTGAAGGTATTCTAAGAACTAAGCCAAATTAAGCCAGTGTGACAATGCCAAAATCAGATTTTATTAATCAAGATGACTGCAAGTAGGGGGTTAAAAATAGGACAAAGAGGGCTAGAATTTACTTGAGAAAATTAGCAATGGAAATAACTCTGGAGGGAAAGGTATTAGAGACTGGGATAAGGCTAAGTAGAAGTTTGGAGTGGGGATAGAGACTGCCTTCCCCAACAGGGATTAATTACAGAAAATATGCAAAAATAATGGAATGCACTGAAGCCTTGCTCTGCCAGAGTATTTTCTGTAGATTTAAACCATGTCTCAGTAATGGCACGTACATCTAAATTCTCCAGAGTAAGAGCTTGTAGGGTGTACAACTTCTTGTTTAGGCTCCTAGCATTTAGCAGTAAAGCATTTAGGTTTCTGTGAATTTTAATTGCTATCCTAGCAGGTTTGTCAATTTGCACTTTGGCACTGCGAAAAAAAGTCTAATGGATGGGTAAAGTTTTAGCCAATACTCGGAAGGCTAGGGGAGAAAGGCAGACCACTCTTTTCAAAGCAACACAGTCTGTTAACTATGTCCTCCTATGCTGACAAATATTTAATCTGACTGGAAAAATACCAGAAACTATACCAATTATTGAAGTCAATCATCTTTTGTTTGTACTGTGGCATCATTCTTGGTGAAGGCAGAATGCTGCACAATGCAAGGCACATACCTGCCCGAGATGCATCTTCAGAGAGATCAACAATGTCTCCCCTTCATATAATCTACAGAAGTACCTCTCGGGTCATTAATACCCACATGGACTATGACAGAATCATACCGGTGCCTGTAGTGTAGTGACTTGAGTGCGTACATAATTTGGCAGAACCTGGCTCCAGATAAACAAGAAGATGATATCAATTACGTGCTTATTCTAGCGAGTGGTGCATCTAAGGAGTCATACAACAGAGTCTCCAGTGACAAGAGTCCTGGATCATATGCTGGTTTGCCTTATGGGCTTTGCTCTTGGGGTTCCACTGTGTGTAGGCATATATGTGGTGTTTGGCTTTGGTGAGTGCTTTAGAGATTGTGTTGCCATTTATAAGTTTAGGAGGTCTTTGAAGTTTGGGAAGATTACTTTTTAGTACCTCAGCATAGGTTGATCTTAGTGTGTGGCGGATGTACAGTGTATATTACAAGTGTACACACCCCTGTTAAAATGCCAGGTTTTTGTGATATAAAAAAATGAAACCACAATAAACCATTTCAAAACTTTTCCCACCTTCAATATGAGCTATAACCTGTACAATTCAATTAAAAAACAAATCTGTTAGGGGAAAAAATATAAAAAAATAAAAAAAAACGTACGATAAGCTGGTTGCATGAAGTGTGCACAACCTTAAACTAATACTTTGTTGAAGCACCTTTTGCTTTAATTACAGCATTCAGTCTTCTTGGGTACACACCTGCCATCAATTAAAGAGACTGATTAACCCCAAATAAATAAAGTTCAGCTTTCCTAGTAGGATTTTCCTGACATTTACTCAGTTGCCTGCTACAGCAAAAGCCATAGTACGCAAACAGCTTACAAAGTATCAAAGGGATCTCACTGTTGAAAGGTATCAGTCAAGAGAAGGGTACAAAAAAAATTTCCACAGCATTGGATATACCATGGAACACAGTAGAGAAAATATGGGGCAACAAGTGACGTTACAAAGACAATAACTGATCAGGGAGGCTGCCAAGACACCTACAGCAACACTGAAGGAACTGCAGGAATTTCTGGCAAGTACTGGTTGCGTACTACATGTGACAGCAATCTCCCATATTCTCCATATGTCTGACCTATGGGGTAGGGTTGCAAGAAGGAAGCCTTTTCTTACACAGAAAGACATCCAGGCCTGGCTAAAATTTGCCAAACAATACATCAGGTTTCCCAAAGGCATGTGGGAAAATGTGTTATGGTCTGGTGAGACCAAGGTTGAACTTTCTGGCCACAATTCCAAAAGGTACATTTAGTCCAAAAACAACACTTCACATCACCAAAATTAGAACACCATCCCCACTGAAGCATGGTGGTGGCAGTATCATGCTTTGGGATTGTTTTTCTTCAGCTGGAACTGGGACTTTAGTCAAGGTAGGGGGAACTGTGAACAATTCCAAATACCAGTCACTTTTGGCCCAAAACCTTCAGGCGTCTGCTAGAAAGCTGAAGATGAAGTGGAATTTCACCTTTCAACACGACAAAGACCCCAAGCATACATACAAATCAACAAAAGAATGGCTTCACCAGAAAAAAATTAAAGTTTTGGAATGGCCCAGTGAGAGCCCAGACCTAAATCCAATAGAAAATCTGTGGGTGACCTGAAGAGAGCTGAGCACAAATGATGCCCTCGCAAACTGACAGATTTGGAGTGCTTTTGCAAAGAACAGTGGGCAAATATTGCCAAGTCAAGATGCGTCATGCTGACAGACTCCTACCCAAGAAGACTGACTGCTATAATTAAATCAAAAGGTGCTTCAACAAAATATTAGTTTAAGGATGTGCACACTTATGCAACCAGCTTATTGTACGTTTTATGTTTTATATTTTTCCCCTAACATATTTGTTTTTTTCAATTGAATTATACAGGTTATAGGTCACACTGAAGGTGGGAAAGGTTTTCAAATGATTTACTGTTATCACACACAATTCCCCTCCACAAAGGCGGCCCCTCCACAGAACTAACCAACCAATTACCGCCCCATAGCTATTCTCTCTCCACTCTCCAAAATGCTAGAGAGATGCATTCATTCTCAGGTCTCAGATCACCTCCTTACAAACAACCTCCTCTCCAACACACAACATGGTTTCCAACCAAACCATAGCACCACCACTGCCTTACTCTCTTTCAGCAACACTATCCTGCAACATAAACAATGGTTCTCTCTCCTCAGCTACTTTCCTAGACCTATCTAAAGCTTTCAACATGGTACCACACAAACAACTCATCTCTCTTCTCACTAAACTATCCTTCTCTCAGTCAGTCACCGACTGGTTTCAAAGTTACACTTCTGACCACCAACAATCCATTGTATGGCAGGCCGACCTATCCCCCCCCCCCCAACTACCCGTCTCCATAGGGGTTCCCCAAGGATCCATCCTTGGACCCCTACTCTTTTCTGTTTTCACCAATAATCTAGCCTCTGCCAATACACATGGCATACTCCTACAATACGCAGATGACTCAACCATCATCTGCTCCCACTCCCTACACAATCTGCAAAAAGTCACACAGGATGCCTTTTCCTCTGTTGAAACTTGGTTATCCAATGCCCAATTAATACTCAACCCAAACAAAACTAAACTACTAATCTTCCAACTCACCAAACTTACTCAAAACAACTCTCACTTTAACATCACAACAAAAGTCAAACACCACTATCCATCCTACAGAACACACCAAATTGCTAGGAGTGGAAATAGACAAACTGAACTTTGACATTCAGATCTCCATGACCATTTAAAAAAGTCCACAAAAAAATAGGAGAATTATATAGAAATCAGCAACTACTTATCAAAGCTGCAAAGATTTCAGTAGCAAATTCTCACCTTCTCTCCACCCTACTCTATGCCTTTCCAATATATACCAACCTAAGGCAATGCAATCTAAATAAGCTCGAAACCTGCTACAACAAAATCGCCAGATTCGCCACAGGGGCATCCTACCGTAGTCAACACGGTCTTTCACTGGCAGAACTGGGCTGGCTAGAACTCCCTCACCTCCTTCAATGGTATCAACTCTCACTCGCCCACCAACTAGTAAACCATCCACCAGAAGTCCCATCCCTCTAGAATCTACTCCAACCATATCTTACCACCAGACCACTAACATCCAGCAACAAAAACCTCCTACAGGTTACTACAGCCAATAACTCTGCTGAAGCAGCACTATTCTCCTGCGCTACAGCCAAATTATGGAACTCCCTCCCACCCACCCACAACTACTTCTGTAATGTCTTGCACCCACTTCAAATCTTTACTAAAAGTGCACCCAAAATCTTGCAGGATATGCCCTTGCAACTAAATATCACCCACTCCACCCACCCACTATCTTGATTACAGCAAGCTCGGTTGCTCATAAGACCTACTATTGGTTAGAACAGAAAGTGTATGCATACACATACATTTTTATTGGTTAAACCTTGATTTGATTTGTAAAGAGGGCGCTGGCCCAATGCTACCCCTTGATTGGTTACAAGTGATTTTATTAGGAGTTTCCCCGTCTCATTCACCAAGATCTGAAGAAGGTTAATTCCGAAAGCA
The DNA here is from genome assembly GCF_019279795.1 of Protopterus annectens. NCBI lineage: Eukaryota > Metazoa > Chordata > Ceratodontiformes > Protopteridae > Protopterus > Protopterus annectens. The sequence continues at coordinate 530,918,009 of NC_056745.1, forward strand.
CTTCTCGTTGACAAAGTAAGAGGGGATTTTATCTCATTTTATTCATTTGGGTTTCACCCATTTTATATGCGTCTTGTCATTAAAGAACATGGTGGTATTTTTGGTTGTTCTACGAAGATCTGTAGTAAAAGGAGGTTTACTCAAGTGCAACAATGATTTGCTGGCTGGACTTAAATACAAAAAACAGACCTCAAACACCAGATACGTTTAAACAGAAACAATATATACAGGCAAAGCTTTAGAGACAATTTCCTTTGTCAGTGCTTCAAGCACCATCTCTTACACCTCTCAGAGTCTTGAGCAAAAGACTTTGTGTATATGTAGCTCTATGCTAAATATAGCAGACTTGCTAGACAGGGATCCAAACAAATAAAGACAATACTGGAGCTCTCAAGTCCTGTGGTTAGAATTTCACAAACATTTAGTTTAATGGTCTCAGCGGGGGTGGGTCAAACTCAAAGAATGGGGAAATAAACAGTAGGAAGGTAATCAAGTCAGGCACTGGAATGCAAATTTAAAAAGGTATATACAGTTATAAAAAGTACAAGCACAAACACTGGAGCTGAATTCACAGTACTACCACTACTGCAATCCTACCTCAGACTAAAGGTACCAGACTATGCAGCAATTTACCAGTAATGATGTAATACATGACTAAATGAGGCTCAAATCTGGCAGCAGATCACAGTCCTGCCACAACTATAAAATATGCTACAAGACTGAGGTCCCAGACTGGGTTCAAAATACAAAAACAGCTATAATTTACATGTAATTCTACTTATGGAAATAGAAAAAGTGCAGTATGATGTCTAAAACAATGCTAAAATCTTCCAGTAATGCACAATCTCCACACGGTTGCAAATGAAGCTAGAAAACAGATTCCCAAGACAAACAAAAAAAATGCAAACATAACTTTTTAGGCTAAACCATGTACAAAAAGCAGAAAAGTACAAAGTATCATCACACAGGTCACCACTGTAAGTGTAACTTACAATATTTAAACAAACAAGTGTTTTTTCTCCCTTTTTGATGAAAACCTTGTCTCACATATCTCAGAGCCTTAAACAAAAGACTTAAATTCAGCATTGATCAAGACCAGTTATCAAATACAGTATCCCCCCTTTGCAATGTACATCACTAAATATATCAAACAGAAATACCTCAAAGGCTACTAACCACAAAGAGCACAGGTCTAAAGTCCCTGAGATATCAAGAGAGGCAAGGAGCTTTATTCTGAGTCGTATAGACTTTTGAGGTGAGATCTCAGTCTCACTTACTGCCCTATTAGAGACCTGACTGTCCTGTACCTCTTGTTTCTCTGCAACCCCAATATATCCACCAATACTACAACCAGAGACCAAAATCAGAGACCAAAATCTTCACCAAAAAATAAGTAAAACCTAATGAAGGGACAAGTTTATAACCCAGTGATCCCTAAACTCTGGAATAAACTTCCCCTACATGTTAAGCAGCGTGAGTCACTATCTTCCTTTAAACATAAACTAGATGAATGGATGAGTATCCAAAACAACTTGAGGACTGATTGATGTGGCCTTGCTAGAGAAAGGAGACAGCCTAATGGAGGGTACTAGCAAGACAAGAATGGTCATGAGACTCAGTGGCCAAGGAAAATCTATGAATCTGTGAAAACACCCCCCCAATAACAATGGAAAATGTTACTTTGATTTGTTTTCTTTTCTGTTAAATGTATGTATACTCATGTTAACATTTAAAATGTGTAATTTAATAAAATGTTAAAAAACAAGAAATATTCCTCATAATGAGGTAAATTTGAAAAGTATGGCAGAAGCTGTTCTAATAACATCCCAGAAGACAGTGCAGTGAACACTTAAAATGAATAAATTTCAGTTCTGCAATATTAGCTGCTTCAAGACAATTATTTCACCATGTAATGTTTGTGTCTTGTTTGTGACTTTTGGCTTTTCCTGGTTAGGGGTCGCCACAGCGGAACTCCGGTCCGCTAATGATTGGCGGTAGATTTTTTACGTACTGGCTTGCCAGGCCTAACGCACAACCTTCAACGAAGGAACGCCCATTTATGCATATCGCCACACAGAAGACGCTCTAACTGAGAATTGAACGGCCAACGTCTAACTGTGAGGTGACCACGCTACCGCAGCACCACCACCGCAGGTATTTCACCATGTAATGATGCCCTAAAATCTCAAAAGTAATATTCATTCACTGATCACTTTAGGAGAGTGGGAACTGCAAGGTTAAAACTGGATGCTGGGCTTGTCCACAGGACAGAGGCCTGGCTTGCTACTGAGCATCCTGTAGGAAGGCATCTCACAAGAACTTTATGTACACATACACCATATTCCCGTAAAATTATTAGCCTGCTTTTTAAACTCAAAACTACCAAAATTAAAATTTTGTCAAAATGTAAATTAAAGGTCATGTTGCTAAACGCTAAGAGTCTAAACATGAAACTGCACTCACTGCATATTCTTAACCCTGCAGTCACAGAAACCCGGTTCAAAGCTGCAGACAGTACCCCAGCCATACCAGGTTACTCACCCTGTCATTCATTCAGACCCCAAACCGTGGGCAGCAAAACAAAAGGAGGTGGAGTTGCAATTTATATAAAAGATGCACACATCTCTAGGCTGGTCAAACAGTATTATGCACAGGAAATACTCCAGGTGCAGTTAACTGACAAGACCCCCTTTTCAAACAATAGCTAGCTACAGGCTTCCACCTCTGACTCAATATGCCCACTCCACTTATCTGGACCTCTTCGAACCTATCAAGATTTAACTCTTTACCCTGATGCTGGGCGACTATCCAACCACAGACTGGAAGAAATACTCATGCCAAAACACAAATGCCCAGAGATTCCTTGATTTCGCCAATGCAAATGCCTTGGACCAGTTGGTTAACACCCCCACAAGAGGTGAAAATATCTTAGACTTGGTATTAACCAACATGAGTAACCACTGCAGCATCCCTACAGTGTCATTATCCCTGGTAAGATCTGACCACAAAGCAGTCACTTTTGAAGTCACCATTTCCCCTGACCCCACCGCTAGCTAGGGTCAAACAAAAAACTTAACCAAAGTGGATTACAACTTCCTGAGGGAAGGTATAAAAAGCTTCACAAGCCCCTCCCCCTCCACAGGGACTGGTACATATGTCTAAACCTACATCAAAGTACAATATGAGCATTTATATAGCTGCATGGTATCAACAATACCAGACAGAACAAAATCCTCCTCCTCAAGGAAGAGTAAACCTGTCTGGAGGACATCTACAATAAGTAAACTCTATAATAAAAGGAAAAAATTGCTGTTGAGGACCAAGAAGGAGCAGGTGTCTAATTGGAAGCAATCTCTCCTTAGCCTGAACAAGTAAATAAGAGCACTAGTGAAATCCTCCAAAGCAAAACTTAAAAGTCCAAACTGTCCACATCTACTAAAGACAATCATAAGGCTTTCTTCACATATCTCAAGGGAAACACTCAGATCTGCTCAGAACTGGTGGTCAAGGACATCATATACACAAATCCTGTAGATATAGCCAACCTGCTGGCAGACAGGTTCAGTGAAAAACTTCACTCCTCTGTGCCCCCATCAGTAAAACGGGACATCCCCAGTACCTGCCCCCCTTCCCTTATCTCTAGGGACCAAGTCATCACTGCCCTATCAAAGGCAGAAAATACAGCCTCCATGGGACCCAATAACATCCCAGGCTGCATCCTACATGAAATGAGACAGGAACTTGCAGCAGCATTAGGCACCCTATTCAACCAAAGCACGAGTACCTGCTTCATCCCAGCCGAGTGGAGGACAGCTACTGTTAACCTTTTGCATAAAGGTGGAGCGTCCACCGATTCTATAGACCCATCAGCCTAACTAGCCTGATCTGCAAGGCCATGGAGCGGATTATCATGGACCTCATTAACAAGGACATTGGCAACCTCCAGACACTCGATTCCACACAGTTTGGTTTTGTCAACGGGAGGTCACCCCTGTTAAATCTGGTAGACTTATTTCAGACAGTCACTAAGCCCATAGACCAGGGGAAGACCGTGCACACCGCCTACCTTGACCTGGCTAAGGCTTTTGTTACTATTCCCCATTCAGGTATAACAGATAAACTCTCTCAACTAGGCATCAATCCATATGTTACCAGATGGATAGCAAACTGTCTCACTGATAGAACCTAGGCAAAACAGGAGAAGCCACCTCAAGTAGTAGACTCATAACAAGCGGTGTACCCCAGGGATCGGTCTTGGGGCCTCTGGTGTTTGGGATATACTTCTCAAGAGGTGCAGGCCAAATCTAGTGGGCTATGGTTGACCACGTTTGCAGATGACTAAACCTGGGTCCTGTCCTCAATTCCCCTAGTGATGTGGACATCCTCCAAGAGGGTCTCACCCAAAGAAATGACTGGTGCCAGAAACACGGCCTCAAACTGAATGCCAAAAAATGCATCATCATCCTTTTTGCGGAGAGCGATGTCCCCACAAATTATCACATTGATAATAAGGCACTAAACATGCAATCAGTCATGAGGGACCTGGGCACCCAGGTCGATAGCAAACTGACGTTCGACCAACATATTGCCTCCGTTGTATGGAAAAATTTCTACATGGCCCACCTCATTAGTAAGGGTATCTCATCCACGGACAAGGTGGTCATAACATCCCTGTATTCTTCCCTTATAATACCCATTATTGAGTACAATGCCCCTTTCAGCATGTACCTCACAAAGCACATGCAGCAGCTGGAGAGATCCCAGAGATTCCTCACCCCAAGAACCCAGGGCCTCAAACATCTACCCTACAAACATAGGCTAAAAGCCCTGCCTCTCTACTTGGTCTCCTACAGACTCCTCAGAGGTGAACTCTGTCTGGCATACAAAGCAATCTCAGACCCCGCCCAGATGGGACTGCTGCATATCTGCAATTCAAGCATCACTCGAGTAACCCACATATGTGACCTCAACCTGGTTTGTGACATCAATAGGACTTGTTGGTGGGACAAATATGTCTCCCAGAGACCCCCCCCTTTGGAATATACTCCCTCTCCATGTAAAGCAGAGTATCTCATTAAACCTTTTTAACCTCAACCTGGATAACTGGATGGGGAACAGAAAATACGCCACTGAGATTCCACCTGTGTCCCTGCTGAACAGTGGCATAGGGTGCTGACTTGTTGGAACATTGGTTAAATTCTTGGCTAGGCTTGTAAGGGCCTCATGGCCAATAGCCTAGTAACTTCCTATAATCGTAAATGTTTTATAAAACATATTTAAAAGTCAGTAAAAAAGAAAGCACATTCATACAACACTATAAAATGGGTGGATTGCACCCACAACACCCAATTAGAACAGACATTCTCAAACAGGGGGATTAATATACAAGGGAGCTCTGTATCAAGTCCACTGCTTTACACCAGAGTGTTAAGTAGACATGAAGCATTGAAAGCAAAAGCTGCCATGTTGGTTTTGCAAGATAAATGGGACCATTTAGCAAATATCAGATGGAAAACAAAACTAAAGAAAAACAAAAAATAAAGGTAAATACAATAAGCAGTTACAACAAACTGTTTGTCTTTCCCCCACACTACCCAAGATGCTTAAAAATCCACATGTAGTGAGTAAGAGAAAATAAATGTATTAGAATGAAATATGTATGTGTTTGAGAGTCAGAAAGACTTTGAAAGCCTCTGAAAGAAGACTTTCTTTGAAACTTTGAAAGAAAGTGGCTTTAAATCCTTGGTGTGTGTCTGTGTATAATGGAGAAAAGAAATCATGACAATAAGAATGACCTCAAGTAGGGGTATAGAAAATAGACAAGATGGGGTTGGAATTTACTGGAGAAAGTTAGGAAAACAAATAACGAGAGAGAGAGAGAGAGAGAGAGAGAGAGAAAGATAAAAAAGTGAGATGTGGTCTAGCAAAAGTTTGGACTGCAGGTTAAAGACTGCCTTTCCAACCAAGGAATGTTATCAGAGTATAGGCAAAAAAAAGGTTAGGGAGTGCTAAGTAAAAGACCAGCAACTGTAGAGTTTTTACACAAGTTAGAACAGAAGCTTAAGTTAAATAATAATTAGTACGGCATATAAAATACTGCATGATAATATTGCATGATAAATTTAAGAATCAATCAGAGGAGGCTAGAAAATATTGGGAAAAGAAACTGGAAAGACACTTTACAAGAGAACAATAGGAGGACATATGTACGGCTCCCATGTATACAACAAAGTCCAGAAAGTGTTAGTATTTGGCTTGGAAGTGTTTGCATGTGTATTTTCATATTGCACCCAGACCAGAAAAATTTCCGCCAGTTAGACAGCAAATTCTGTAAATGTGATAAGAAATACAGAGGTAACTGGAAACATGTTTTTGGCAGTGTTATACGAGTTGGCAGATTTTAAAAGTTTAAGAGTACTCTGACAAAGAAGTTGGAAGAGCAAATGGCTGTAACTAAGGGAATGATTCCTTTGAACTGGGACACAGGATCTGAATTGCCAACAAATGGTTAATGCCTTAGTAAGTTTAATATCACTGGCTATCAAAAAAGCAATTACTAGAAAACAGAAATCAAAATCTAAACCAAATACATTTGAAGTATTGAATATTTTGAGAAAGAAAACAATTGGGAGGCGGAATCTTTAGAAAGGGGAAGGTGCATATTACACAGAAATGAATGGAATTTACTTGTAGGGAAAAATACATGCAAAGTAACATTTAAGAGGTGGACTGGGGTTTAAGGGATTGCAGAACAGAATAATTCATGCAATGTTGTAGTGAATGACAACCGATTAAAAGAAAGAAAACATAATATGTAATGCATTTAAATGAAGTATGTCAATATTATTTATTTGTCATTTGTTAGCCAGGTTAGTGCATCTGAGCTAATGCGCTTTTTCAGCGGACACACAAGGTGAAAATCTCCAAAATGAAAGATTATACAAACTTGTTAAAAATTTCTATTTACAGGCCAAGTATAACAAGTAAAACAAATGTGGTACAGAAGTTAAAAACACATAAGTTTACAAAACAAACTAAGAAAAAAAAGAAAAACCCCTACAAAAAAATTGTACAGGCAGAATGTGAGTACAGAATAACAAATTTGTATACAAATTTAAAAAATGTGTATATATTACAAAGGTTATTAGGTAGCATGATATTTTAAAAGAAGAGAAGTAGTAGAAAGTGGGAAGACAAGTTAGAAGAGGTTAAAGAAGAACATTTGGTCGGAGCGAAGTTGCAAGGAGAGACTAAAGAGTTATTTTGTAAAGTATAAGAAAAGAAATAAAAAGGGGAAAATGAAAAAGATAGAGGAGTAGGTTTAGAAGAATAAAAAAAAAATTAAAACAGAAATCGGAGGGATGAAGAGTATAGTAGTAGAAAGATATTTTAAAAGGTGAAGAAGTCAGAATATTTAGAGGATGTGAGGGAAGGTAGGAGGCAGAGAGGAAAGAAAGGGTAGGGGAAAAGAAAAAGGGAGAAAGGAGGGAAGGGCAAGAAGGGAGAAAATTTAAGTGGGATGGTTACAAAGACATCTCCTAGAACTGTGTAGGTAATGTCAGAGAGCTGTCTTGAATTCTTGTGCATGGGTGATATTTCTTGGGGTAAAGGGAAGTTTATTCTATGAGACAGAAAGATAAGAAAATAGGTTTTGTCCTAGTGACGTTTTAGGTTTGCAAATCTGTAAGAAAATTTGGTCAGAACTTCTAAAGGGGCATGATGGGTTACAGAGGGAGACAGAGGATATGCCGGGGCAGAAGGTTCATTTATTTAAGATGCAGTGGACTAAAAGAAGTAGAGATTATAAGTGCTGGTTAGGAAATTCTAACCATTTAAGATTCTGGAGTGCAAAGCAGTGATGAGATTTCAGAGGCAAGTTAGCAGCAAATCTGGTAACTTTGTTACATGTGGTTTCAAGTTTAGATAGAAGAGAAGACTAAGTTAGTGAGAACTGGAGAGCAGTACAGGAGGTTAGGAAGGAGCAAGTGATACTCTGGAGTTGGGTGTAAGGAACCTTTGGTTTCTAAACAATAAGCCAAACTTTTGATGAGTTTTTATTTATACTGTTCTTTCTGTACATGAAAACTAAATTTTAGTTTGACATTGATAATTACACCAAGTAACGTTGTTTGAGGTTCAGAAGAAATGGTGTTATTTAAGGAAGAGATGGTGAAAGAGGATTTAAGATGACTAAAAGATTTAGGAAGGAAAAGGAGGAGTTTTGTCTTTTTATGGTTAAGGATAAGATTATTATTAGTAAGCCAAGCTTCAGTAAGATTACAGGAGGTTTGGGCAAGAAAAAGAAGATCAGAGGGATTTGTCAGCAGAAGTAATGACAGTGGAGTCATCTGCATACTGTATGAGAGAAGAATGAGGACAAGATGTGTGGAGTTGTTTAATAAATATGTTGAAAAAAAGAGGGCCAAGAATGTAGCCTTGTGGAACACCCATACTTAGAGAGAAAGGGAGATAAAGCAGAGAGCCATTTGACTGATTGCTGTCTGTTAAGAGAGGTAGCTAGTAAACAGGAAATAGTTGTAGGGGAGCGGTTGAGGTAGTTTAGAGAGGAGGATGGAATGGGGGACTGTGTCAAAGGCTTCAGAGTGGTCAAGGAGGAAGCAGAAAACTAGCTTATTATTGTCTCTGGCAAGGAGATAAGAGCAGTGGTGGCGCTGCGAAGGGGGGAAAAGTCGTGCTGGGTATGGAGTAGGAGTGATAGGATTTGTTTATAGACAGTGCTAAAAATTTTAGAGGGAGGAGAGAGCATGACAACAGGGTGGTAATTAGAGAGTTCCCACGTTTGTGAATAGGTATGGTATAAAATTTATTCCAGAGTGGGGACGGTAGATTCACAAATTGATAGATTTAGGACTATGGATACTAGGTATGCAATAGAATTGGCAGCTATCTTTCGGAATTGTGAAAGGAAGTTGTCTGCTGAAGGGAAGCATGGCTTATGTTTGTGAAGAAGCTTTCTGATATAGTTAGTGAGTATAGGACTTGAGAGAACAAGGAGTTATTTTTTGGGTTTATGCTGGGAGGTGAGGGATCGGTGGGGTAAGGAGTAGGCATAAGTTTGCGTATAGTATCAATAAAACAAGTATTAATGATAGAAGCAGTTTCTTGAGGAGAGACTTGCTGGGTCAGGGATTAGGTGTAGAGTGTTTTTGAGGGTGAAAATTTTGGTTGACTGTTGTATGCCAAAATTTTTGGGGATTTCTAGATTGTGTAGTTAGGGGTGTGTGATAAAAGTTTTTTTTAATCTATGTTTATGTATTTTTCGGTCAGGTTACATAGTTCCCTATAATTTTGCTACTGTATGAGAAATTTGGTTTTTAACCACAGTTTCCATATTGAATCTCTATTATGAAGATCGGGTTGTCTTGGTGAGCCAGAGTGAGCAGTGTGATTAGACTCTGATAATTCTGGGAGGGGCAAAGACAGTTAAGAGTGTTTAAAAAGATGGAGTTAAACTGTTCCACTGGTTCATCAAAGGTCAAAGGGAAAAGGACCAGTTCATAGCAAAGAGATAGTCACTGAAAGTAACAGTGTTGAAGGTATTTAATTTTCAGCATTGTAAAAACTGATGTGGTCTAGGGAGGTGAATGGAGAATCTTTGGACGTGTACTGCAGAGTGATCACTGATATCGTCTGGCGAGGATTCAGAGTTATGACAGAGGTTAGGAAGGGAGATTAGAATCCAGTCCAGGATGGGTGTAGAATTTGTAGGTTTATACAGAAAAGTGGAAGAGGAGATAAGCTGAGTGTAGCCATATAGCTGTATGCTGGAGACAGAAGAGAATCAAGAAGTTTTGAGCAAGCTAGACAAGGTTGTTTTCTACTGAAGTATGTCTGCCTAGGTCTTCTGTGATGTTCCTCCGTCTCTCCCAATATTTCATGAAACAAGCCATTTTGCGAGAAAAGATGGTGGATTGCACTTTTACTTCAGATAACATGTTACTTCACATACCCTTGTTAAAATGTCAGTAACTATACCTGATTATTCCCGTCTTCAATAGTTTAAAAGAAAACGGTTACATGTGATACAAATGCAAAAAGAAGAAACAACAATTTCAGCACTACCGATTGACTTGTCTTTTTTGTCATACTGACATAAATTTATAACTGTTTTCTGTCTCGTAGGTTAGTGAAAAGGTAGGTTACTAATCCTAGATACAGATTGTGGTAGACGTGCTTTCTGTTGCTTGAAGTTGGAGAAGGGCGGGGTTTGCTACTGCCCAGCTGTACCCGGGGTGACTTCATAACATAAATGACCGTGGAAAGGATGATCTTACAAGGGAAAACATTCCCTGGGAAGATTACGTTAATAAATCACTTTTTCAAAACTCTTGCTTAAATCAAAAATTAAACTGGGACCGTGCGCGCGACCTCACTGACAGCATGCGCAAACCGGCGTGCTGTGCTTGCAAGAAACAGAACGTATAACTGAACATTTGGGATGTCACAATTCATGCAGTACAGTTTAAGAGAAATAGGACGTAAAACTGAGCAATTTGGGATATCACAATTCATGCAGTACTGTGGAAGAGAAAACCAGTACAGGGCAAAAAAGAACGCCAAAGTATTATAACAACATTAAGATTAAACTGTTATCCTAAACATATGTAGCACTTAAGAGCGGTCTCCTGTTTTCACACTGCAGCCTACTACAGAGGATTCATAGCTCCTATACTCTTAACCATCTAACTGACCGTCCCACAAAAATCAGGAGAAATTGTATAATACAAAGAACTGGCAAGCTTTTTAAATATCAATCTCAATAATGAAACAGAACTTTCAAAGAGTGCAGTAACAACAAAAAATACGTGGACTCAGCGGAATGAGCAAACTTATAGGTTCATCTAAGAAAACTATTAACCTAACCTATAAATAATATCAGTCTAAATGTTTATCTTGACTCCTACCTTAAACAAATTTTGCGATCTACCCTAAACAGTAGTTGATAGAAAAACACACAACCTGCAAATATCCCGTATCTACTTCCGCGTTCTGCAGCGGTAATGGAAGAAAAAAAAAAAAAACGTCACCAAACTGAAGACTTTACAGCACCATTACGTCTGAGGAAACAGAACGAATTATATGGAATGTGTGACATCAACGTGTTACGCAATAGCAAGCTCCGCCCAACACCTACTCCTTCAGGCTGTTACAAGACACCTAAGGCAGTTATTAAAATTTATATTAAAAAATAGCAAGACGTGGCCGTAATACAAAGTCAGAAAAACAACGAAAAAGATAATCGCAAAATACAAAGATTCGCACGTGACCAACCACCGTGAAGCATAGCTTTTGACAAATCAAGTGATAATCACGGACAAACCGGGGAACTTTTAAAAATATTATTATACCATGATCCCCCCAAAACGTGCACGCTGATTGGCCAGCGTGCCCGTTGTAAATCGAGTTATACTAATGGAAAAAGGTCAGGTCGCCCGGACTTTTTTCCATTAGTATAACTCAGTTTTTTAAAACACTGTCTCGCTATGTTAAATGGGTTTAACATAGCGAGACAACTTTAAAATAAGCAACGTTGCTTATTTTAAAGTTGTCTCGCTATGTTTAAACCATTTAACATAGCGAGACAGTGTTTAAAAAAAAAAGCAACGGAGAAAGCAAGATCTCCGTTGCTTTTTTTTAGTGTTTCGCTATGTTAAATGAGTTTAACATAGCGAGACAGTTTTAAAATAAGCAACGGAGATGTCCTACATACAGTATGGTAGACATCCAAATAAGGCGCAAAAATAAGGCTTGGTAAGATGTTAGAACCAGAAGAAGAAAAAAAACTAAAATATAATTTACAATTTTAGTTGGAAGTATAATATTTACAGTTCTTGTTAGGCATACTTAATTAAGGCAACAACAGCAATATTCGGAAAGTATTGCTTGCAGTTTATGGATATAGAGCAAGGCGCGTAAGGGAGGCTGGGGGAGGTCTAGCAAGGAAAGGTTAATGAGGATAGTAAATCATAGTGATGATAAAGAATGTTATGTTTCAGCCAGGAGTGGAGCATAAACACACCCAAGAGTTTGATAAGGGGTTTTTAGGTGTTCAAGGAAAGAATGATTGTTTGCTAATCTAATAGCATGTGAAATACAATTCTATTTGTTGGTGACTGAGTAAGAAGAGATGCTGTTTCCAGTTGATTTGTGAGGTTTATAGATGTTGAGGAGTTGCTTGCCATGTAAATGAAGGAGTCTATGTGGGTGACAAATAAAACACAGTTTAATGTTGGGCAGTCCAGTTGTTTATGTATGATACTTGGTCCGTAACTAGTTGTCTGAAGTCAAGGTACTAGGGTAGTTTAAGCTAGTTCAAATTTTGAGAGTTTTGCAGTGATGTGTGTAATATTCCTCACTGGATGGCAAGTTTGGCCATTTTGTTATAGCATAATTTGCATTTGGATTTAACAGAAGCCTGCAGGTTGGTAAAGATAGGGGCACCATATAAGAGAGAGGAAAGGAGGTAAGTTGTTGCTAGGTTGGCTTTTGTGGAGTTAGTAAGAAAATGTTTGTGAATATATAACATGCCTCCATTTTAATGACTTTTAGGCATTATTTTCATAGGTAGGTACTAGGCTATTGGCCCTAGGGCCTATATAAGCCTAGCCAAAAAGGTACCCTGGCTTTCGCCACCCAAGAAAATTATTTTCCTATGCCCCTGTCGAGCAGAGCCACAGAAGTGATCCCCGGGGCGAATTTCCTATTTCCCATCCAATTATCAAGATTTTTCTTGAAGAGTGCTAATGAAGATCTTTGTTTGATATAGATAGGTAGTTTGTTCCAGAGTATGGGAAGTCTCTGGGACAGGAATCTATCCCACCGGCATGTTCTGTTTATTGTGGTGACAAGGTTTAGGTCCCTAGACTGTGTAGCTTGGAGGGATTGGGATTTCTTTAAGTGGAGCATGTCCAACAGCTCTGGGTTTGACATAGCTTTGTATATTAGGCAGAGATCACCTCTGAGTAGGCGATATGTGACAGAGTAAAGCTGGATTTTTTTGAGATGGTCTGCATAGGGCATCTGTTTGAGGTCTGTAATCCTGTTTGTGAGGTATTTCTGCGGCCTTTCCAGTTGTTGTAGATTCTTGTGAGGTACATACCAAAAGGGGTGTTGTACTCAATAATGGGTCTAATGAGTGCCGAGTAGAGGGGAACAATGACCTCTTTTTTCCTGGATGAGAAACATTTTGTGATAGGTGTGCCACGTAGAAGGATTTCCTGACTAATGTGGTGATGCGATTATCAAAGGAGAGACTGCTGTCCACCTGTGTTCCAAGGTCTCTTATCACACTTTCAGTGTTAGACTACTGCCTATGTGGTAGTTCATGGGTACAGAGTTTTTACCAAAGGGGATGACAATGCACTTTTTGGCAATGAACTTGAGGTCATGGCTTTGCCACTAGGCATCTGTCTCAGTGAGGCCCTTTTGTAGGATATCCATATTGTTAGGAGTTTCGATTATGGCTCCTAGTTTGCACTCAATCACTCTAGTCATAGGTGACTCTATAGTCAGGCACAGTGATGTTCCACTCACCAGGCTAAACAAGGAGAAAGTTACTGTTAGCTGCCTGTCGGGTGCCAGGATCCACCACATAATGCATGCGTTCAGGTCACTCCACAACAAGTACAAATATGACTCTGTCATTGTCCATGTTGGTGTGAATGACCTGAGACGTACCTCCCTGGACTACATGAAAAGAGACATAGAGGAGCTCTCCGATCTTGTAGCCCAGGCAGGTATGACCCTAGCCTTGAGCAGCATCCTGCCATCACCCAGAATGATACTACAGTACAAGGACAAAATGATTGACTTCAACAATTGGCTAGGCTTCTGGTGTCATTCTAAGGGGTTCCAGTATCTGTCTACCTGGGATGACATGATCAACAGACCACAATGCTTTGCCAGAGATGGCCTGCACCTGTCGCCCTTGGGATTCCGTATACTGGCTAAGGCTCTTGCCACCCCTATAGTGCCTTTTTTAGGCAAGATTCAAATGACAAATTCATCACCATAACAGGTACAAACAAGCAAAATCTGAGGGTAATGCTACTCAATGCTAGAAGTCTAAACCTCAAAATGCACTCACTCGAGGCACTACTTAAAATGGAGAATATTGACATCTGTGCAGTGACAGAGACCTGCTTCAAGGTACTAGAGAGAACCCTTGCCTTACCAGGCTATAATTCATACCACACCTTTCGGCCACCTAACCTGGATCGAAACACTAAAGGCGGAGGCGTGTCCATATTCATAAAGGATATCCACACCTCCAGGCTAGTTGCTCAGCATAATGCATCCGAGATTATCCAAGTGCAACTAACTCTGAGCAAGACCGCAATCCAAACTGTAGCTTGCTACAGATCCCCCACCATACCCCAGGATTTTCATTCCTCATTTCTTGATACACTGGAAAATATTAGTATACAACCCAACACCCTATTAATGGGCAATTTCAACTACCCCACCATTAACTGGGGAAACTACTCATGTACCAACTCTTTTGCTCAACATTTTCTGGAATTCATAAATTCCAATGCCTTGGATCAACTTATCCACACCCCCACCAGGGGCAGCAATATCCTAGACCTGGTCATTACCAACATGGGTGACCAGTGTTCCACACCAGACGTCAATTCCTCATTGGTCAGATCCATCCACAAGCTAATGACCCTAGATATCCACATCCTGCCCCCACCCCCCATTAGGGAAACCACCATAAAATAATTTCTCCAAAGCCAACTTTACTCTTCTTAAAACAGAAGTGGCAAACTTCACGACACCCATGCAGATGGACAATAGAGGTACGACTGCTGAATACTACATAAATGCACTTTATAAGCACTTACACAAGTGCATGGATCATGCTATCCCTAATAGAACCAAGATGCTATCCTCCAAAAAAAGGAAGCCAATCTGGCGGTCCCCTGCCATAAACAAACTCTACAACAGAAGAAAGAAACGTAAAAAAAGAGTAAAATCCCATGATTGGAGGAACTCCCTGGTCAGCCTCAGTAAGAAGCTGAGATCCCTCATAAAATCCTCCAAAGCTAGTTACGAAAACAAAATCACCA
Source organism: Protopterus annectens (assembly GCF_019279795.1). NCBI lineage: Eukaryota > Metazoa > Chordata > Ceratodontiformes > Protopteridae > Protopterus > Protopterus annectens. The sequence continues at coordinate 530,933,101 of NC_056745.1, forward strand.
CTGATTCTAAGGACAACCACAACCACATTCTATACGTAGTCAAGAATCTCAATGGCAAAACTCAGATCTGCTCTGAGTTACAGCACAATGGCACTAAATATACAGAACCAACAGATATTGCCAACATCCTGGCAGATGGGTTCAGTGCTAACTTTACCCCCTCTCACCCCCTAAAAGGCCCATCTCTATACCGGAAGAATGCAAATTTCCTGTAATCACAGCTGCACAGGTAAAAAACACACTCTCCAAAGCCAAGAACACAGCATCCATGGGACCTGATAACATCCCAAGCTGCGTTCTACACGAACTACAGAATGAACTGGCACCCCACCTAAGTACCATGTTCAATCATAGCCTCACCTTAGGCTTTGTGCCCACTGAATGATGCACAGTGACAGTTATCCCACTCCACAAAGGGGGAGTCACCACGGACCACAGGAACTACCGCTTCATTAGCCTGACAAGCCTGGTCTGCAAGGCCATGGAATGTATCATCATGGAACTTATAAACAAAGACATTGGTAATCTCCAAACTCTCTACCCCACCCAGTTTGGGTTTGTAAAAGGCAGATCATGTCTCCAAAACCTGATTGACTTCTTTGAAGCAGTCACCAAAGCCGTAGACAAGGGTAAGGTGGTTCACACAACCTATCTAGACCTCGCCAAGGCTTTCAACATCAGCCCCCACTCTGGAATTATAGATAAACTCACTAAACTAGGTATAGATCCCTATGTCACAAGATGGATTGCCAAATGAAAACTCCAAATCCGACTTCAAACCAGTGACAAGTGGAGTACCACAGGGTTCAGTCCTGGGTCCTCTCCTGTTTGGTATCTACTTCTCTGAAGTACAGGCTAACACAGAAGGTCTCAAATTTGATAGGTTGATAGGTAAGTATTAGGCTGTCTGCCCTTGTGGACCTTTTCAAGTCTAGCCAGTTTCCCATTAGTGAGAATCAAACCCTGTACTTCTTGATTGTGAGGTTAAACACCTAAACCGTCATGCCATTTCCCTGATAGGTTTCTCTTTAAGGTTGTCATCAATTGTCCTTGCAAGCAGTTTTGTTTGGGATACCACTTCTATTTCTGTATTGTTTAGTGAAAAGATTTTAAAGCTGGATTTAGCTTTCTGCTGTGCCTGCAGGAGGAATAAGAGCAGTTTTGCTTTGTTTTAGTTTTAAGCAGTAGTTAGGCATAGTGAACCCAGTTTTCAACAAAGGTTAAGGCTTCTTGTGTGATTTGAAGAAGATGTGCTAAATTGGCTAATGAACATATTAGTGTTGACTCAACAGCATATTGTATAAGTGATACTTTTCTAGCAGAGGTGTGGAGGTCATTAATGAAAATGTTAAAGAGAAGGGAACCTAGAAATGAATCTTGCGGAACACCAGTGTTAACAGGAAGGAAAAGGAAGAAGGTATGTGGCCATTTGACTTTTGCTGTCTGCCAGATAGGTAGTTTTTATATCAAAGTGGAGAGTGAGAGGATAGGCCAAGAAGGATCATTTGTTGTAGGAGTTTACTACATGAGATGGTATCAAAGACTTTGGAGACATCTAGAAATAGGAAAGAGATACATTTCCAGAGTCCTTGCTTTTGTCTATATTTTCCACGCAGGATAATAGTGCAGTTTTTATACTATTATAGGTTCATAGGTATGTACTAGGCTAATGGCCCTGGAGCCTTTACAAGCCTAGCCCATAGGATTATCCTGGCATAGTTTTGCATTATGCCCTGGGCAGAATCCATGCTGAGTACTTGTTAAGAGCTGCCCTATAAGGAGATGGGGAAGAAGTTGCTGATGGCACATTTTTCAAGGATTTTTGAGATAGAAGACATAATAGCAATATGTTGGAAATTAGAGGCTTCTTTTGAGCCCTCCCTGATAGAGTGAGATGATACAAGATTTTTCCAGATGGATGGTACATAAGAATGTTCTTACATTTACCGCTGCAACATTTTTAACTAAATGGGATTCCCTACCGCAGAAGCCCGACATTATGTTGAACATCACCATATGTACCCTGCATAACATAGGGTATAAAGGTGACATTCACGCTTACCAAAAACAGAACTTCTTTGTCATCAGTCTGAACATATCTTTTCCACCACTGGTCTGTTTACCTGTGTCCATTTTCTGCCAGTTTTATGCATTTTCATTCTCCAAGGACTTACTTTGCCTATTTGTTGTTTTTGCAAGATAAGTGCCCCATTGGGGATTTTGTTTTTTCTTGTTTTATTGTGTTCTTGAGGTTAATTTCATCCAGGAAGGGTAAATGCCAGTGTGTGATACAGATTTCCCAAGAAACCACTACAATAAGTGTCTTTTTTGCTTAGGTGCTTCTCATGACCATACGTCTTAGTCTATTTGTCAGGCGTTTGTTCCAAAAATGCTTCTCAGTAGACTTTCTTCCTTTACTTGTATAGTGAAAACCAGCATCTTAGGCTAATCGCTAAAAATACTATAGTAGGGACCTCTTGCCCCAAGAGTCAGCCGTTAGGGAAGAAGAAGGTGAAAATGGTATGACTGGAAACATCCGCTGTCCAGTCTCTGCCAGGTGTTTCTCCTGAGGTCATTATGAACCTGGAGGCTCACCCTGCTGTGTTGTTGGATTTCCCTGCCATGACTGTATTGGAGGCTGGTGAGGATCCAGCTGGCAGCATGTCCGAAGAGGCTTTGCAGGTATCCATCTTGGATGTTCAGAGGGAACTATGGTTGATTTTTTTCTGTGGGACCTAGGGGAGTTCCTCAGTTTCTAGTTGGGGAAGAAGTTCCTGCTACAGTTCTCGGCTGTAGTCCTGGATCTGAGCCTTCTCAGGATGTTCCCTTGAAAAAAGAACAAAAAATTAAACATGTTTTTTCTGCTTCTAGGGATCCACAAAGTGAGTGGCAGTCTTTTACTCAGGGGTTATTTTCTGCCTTAATGTCCTTAAAGCCTCCTCATGGGGTTTCAGTTCCCGCTACTGCTTGGTCCTCTACTCCTCTTAAAAAGCTTAGAGACCGGGATTCTTCTGAGGATGAGTCAGATTCTGCTTACAAATCCCTAACTTATTCTACTCAAATTCCTTCTCTTTTGGACTATAGGTCAGAGGAGGAGGGCTCTATTAGTCATGATGTTCCTATGGAGGATATTTCCTTTGGAGATACACTCTCTATGATGATGGATTTTTTTTAAGTGGGATTGTACTCAGGTCTCTGATATCTGATATGAGTTGTTCCAGTTGGAGTCTCCTAAATCTGTGGCTATTCCTCCTATCTTGGCTGCTTTACTGGATGCTTTCTCCAATGCCTCTTAGATGCCTGATTATCTCCCCCCTACTCCCAAGATGCCTGATAGGTTTTATTGGGTTCTTGAGGATTGTTCTTTTTTAAATAAATGTCCTGCTGCTGACCCTTCAGTAGTGTCCTTAGCCTCTGATAAGCCATCTCAATTGCTTCCTTCACCCAAGTTATTGCCTTCTGACAGGGGAAAGCAGAACTATGGATAGACTGAGCAAAAAGGTTTACACTTCTGCTACTCTAGCTTTAAAGCTATTAATTATCATACCCATATGTCTAGGTATGTGTTGACTATTCTTTCTCAGGCCTGTCAACTTTCTGATTTTCAAGACTCTGAGGGTAAAACTTATGTTCTTTCCTTGATAGGGACTTCCTCTCAAGTCGTTTGTCATTCTATTAAATGTAGCTATGAAGCAGCGGATGCCTGTTCTAGGGCTGCTGTTTTTGGTTCAGTTATGAGGAAGTATTCCTGGCTTAGGCTTCAACCTCTACCTGATGATATTAAAGCTAAATTGATGGATGCTTCTCTGGATTCTAAACTTTTGCTTGGGGAAGCTGTTGCTGGTTTGTTTAAGTCCCTTCAGGATTAGGGTAAGGCCTTACAGGAACTTAAACATGTGTGTTTCTCCTGCGCCTAAATTTCAGAAAAACTACCCTGCTAAGCCTGCCTTTATTTGTAGGCAATCACTTCCTTCTGCTAAAGGTATTAAGAGTGGCAAATGGACTCCTGCTAAGGCTACTTAGTTTTCAGGGACTCCAAAGCCTTCCTTTCTGAACAAACCAGGTGCCATGTGACTATCCATCCCTAACCAGCTACATTCCTCTTTCTCTTCTGATTTGGCTTCAGATCACTCAGGATTCTTGGGTTCTGTCGATCATTCATCAAGGGTACTTCAAGGTGTGGAAATCCTGTCCTCCATTTATGGGCATTCCTTAGCCTTCTTGGGAACATCTTCCCTTTTTAACAGAGATTCTTCAAGATCTCTTGTCTCAGGGTACTATTCAAGAGGTTCCTGTGTCCCATATGGGGAAAGGGTTCTACTCACAACTGTTTCTAGTGCTCAGAAAAGAGGCCACTTGGAGACCTATTCTAGACCTCTCTCATCTAAACACTTTTCTAAAGGTACCTTCCTTTCATATGTTGTCCCTTCATATTCTCTTTCTTGTCTTGCTCCCTCAGGCCTATATGGTTTTTCTGGATCTCAATGATGCTTATCTCTATATTCTGATCCATCCTCTTTTCAGGAAGTTTTTGCATTTCTCTGTTGGTTCCTGGCATTTTCAGCTCTCTGCTTTGCCCTTTGGCCTTTCTACTGCCCCAAAGATGTTCTCCAAATGCCTTGCACCTGTAACTGCCTTTTGCAGACTTCAAGGAATCCAAATATTTCCTTACTTGGATGACATGTTGATTCAGGCATCCTCTCCAGAGACCCTTTTGCAAAATCTTCATTTTGCCATATCCCATCTTCAGAATCTGGGGTTCACTATACATTTCAAAAAGACTTCTCTGATTCCTTCTTAGGATCATGCTTTTCTGGGTTTCAGGATTCAGACGGTCTTAATGCTTGCATCACTGCCCCCTCCAAAGGTCTTAACTCTCATTTCTTTCTTTCACACTCTTCTTCCTCTGGCTTCCATTACCACCAGGGAGTTTCTGAGAGTTCTGGATTTCATGGCATCCACCATTCCGATGCTCCCTCTAGCCAAACTTCATATGAGAAAGTTTCAGTGGTTTCTGAAGTCAGTGTGGTTTCAACATGCTCAATTTCTAGAATTTGTAGTTCCTCTTCTTCCTTTCCTCAGACAGTAACTTCTCTGGTGGATTTAGCAGGTGTCTCTGAATCCAGGGATCCTTTTAAATTACTATCTTCCCTCTCAGGAATTGTTCACAGACACCTCAGACATAGGATGGGGGGCCACTTTTGAATCCCTAAAGGTATAGGGGGTGTGGTCGCCTTGTCAGCAGAAGGAGCACATCAATGTCAAAGAGATGAGAGCTCTTCTGATGGCTCTTCAGGCCTTTCAGTCTCTCTTTTCTCCAGCGCCTCTCAAGGTATTCACAGACAATACCACAGTGATGTGGTATATCAACAAACAGGGAGGAACAACATCTTATCTTCTTTGCCAGTTGGCACTTCTGTTGTGGATTCTTGCTGTCAAGTGTCAAGTGACTCTTCAGGCAGTTTATATCCCTTCCAGTCAGAACATTGTGGCAGGCACTCTGAGCAAGTCCTTAACTCAGTCCCATGAATGAATGCTTCACAGGGATGTGTTTCTGGACATTATCCACCAGTGGGGTACTCCTCAAGTGGATATTTTTGCCTCCCCCCTCTGAACAGACAACCTTCGCTGTTTTGTGCCAGAGTCCCAGGTCCTCTGTTATGGAAGGTGGACTCTTGGAAGGGGATGCCTCTTTATGCATTCCCTCCTCTTCCTCTCATTCCAAAAGTCCTGTTCAAAATTCAACAGGATGTTCCCAAAATCTTGTTGGTGACTCTGTTTTAGCCATGACAGCACCGGTTTCCTCTTCTGCATCTAGCCAGAGGCAATCATCACAAGCTATCTCATAAGGTGGATATAATCTCCCAAGACAATGGATCTCTTATCCATTGTCTTGTGTGAACCATGCTTCAAATGACATTGTGGGAGGATTTTGATTCCTCATAGACACCTTTTTTTCCTGAGGATGTGCTGCAAGTCTTGCCTCTTTCTCCTCTCCTCATTTACCTGCTAGATTTGAGGTGAAACAATTTCTTATAAGTGTCCTTAAAATTAGACCTCTCATGAAGCCTGGTCCTCCTGCCTGGGATCTTAATTTTGTTTTGGAGAAGTTGACTCAGGCTCCCTTTGAGCCTGCTGCTTCAAGTTCCTTGCAACATTACTCCTGGAAGACTGTTCTTTTGTTAGTGCTTACTTCTGCCAGATGGGTGTCTGAGTTGTAGGCACTTATGATTTGTCCTCCTTTTTTGATTTTTCATGAGGACAGTGTGTCCTTATGCACAAACCCTTTTATGCTGAAAGTGTTGCAAGGAACCTGAAGCAGCAGGCTCAAAGGGAGCCTGAGTCAACTTCTCCAAAACAAAATTAAGATCCCAGGGAGGAGGACCAGGCTTCATAAGAAGTCTAATAATTAATTTATCTATTAATCAGTCTATTAATCTTTCTACTTTTTTCCCCTCTCCGTAAACTGAGAGTAAGAGGTTGTGCATATTTTGGACATGCATAGGCAACTTAGAGTTTATGACCAAGGCTATCAGAAAATCTGATCAGTTATTTGTTTCATTTCATCCTAGATCTTTGGGGCTTGCTGTATCCAAGCAGACTATTTCTTCTTGGATTTCTAAGGCTATTTCCTTTTGTTACACTTCATGGCAAGAGCCTTCTTTTTTCAATTAAGGCTCATTCTACTAGAGTTCTGGCTTCTTCTGCTGCTTTTTTCAACATGTTTGATACTAATTCTATTCTTGAAGATGCTACCTGGTCTTCTGTGCATACCATTACCAAGCACTACAAGTTGGATGGTATTACCAGAGCTAGAACTGGTTTTGCTAGTTCAGTTCTTGCTAGTTCAGTTCATGTTTTTTCAGAGGATTTTTCTGCTCCTTCCTCCTCCCTAGTTTCCTCTTGAGCTTTGTCACTCTCCCATATAGTTAAGAATACTATAGCAGTGAATATAAGAATGTAGTACAGTTGTGTAAAATGTTACCATAATGATAGATGTCCTTGCCTTCATTGCTGTAGTATTTGCTCCCTCCCTCCATCCTCCTAGTTCTTTACTTTCCTGGATGTACATGTTACCTCTTGGCTTCCTTGGACTGGTGTTCCTCCTGGGGCAATCAGTTCTGTTTTTTGTAAGTCTGAATGTCACCTTTCTACCCTGTGTTACTCAGGGTGCATATGGTAACATTTGGCATACCTTTTAAATTCAGAAGTCTTTAGAAGACTGGCAGGACATCAGGCGTCCGTGGCAGGGAATTCCATATAGTTAAGAATACTGCAGCAGTGAAGGCAAGGACATGTATCATTATGATAAGATTTTACACAACTGTACTTTCCTTGGTGAGGTATGAATCTGTTGATTAAGATGCCCATTGGGAAATGTTTGGCTTCTGCAGCCATTTTATAGCATTCTGGAGGAAGTTTGTCTTGCACCTGTGGAGCATGGTTTAAGTTTGAGTAGAAATTTTTTAACCATTGATGATGGTATAGGTTATATGATAAACTTGTTAGTATATGTGACTGAAGACTGATTGAACTCCTACTGTTCATTGGTTAACAGGGTGTTCGAGGGGGCAATATATGAAATTTTGCTGGACTGAGTAGGGGAAGGGGTGTTCTACTGGTGAGGGCAGCTATGCTTTCTATAAAGTAGGTATTAAATTTTGTAGCTATTTCAAGGGGAGAGTAGTTTTATGAAGAACACTGGTATTTTATTGAGACAGGACTGAGTAGACTGTATACTGAAAAGTAGTAAACACAAAAGAAAAACAAAGCCCAGAGACGTACAATTAAGCCCCCAGTTGGCAGAAACTGTTCAGTTACTTAATTCTCAGCGTAGTCACACAGCGTGGAAATGAAAATACTTAAAAAAATCACTTTTATTAAATCCACCAAAACACATTAACGCTCAAACCATACCTTTTCGTTTCTTAGCTCTGGGCTTCATTTTTCTTTTGTGTTTACTGTTTTTTGTGGAGCCCTTGCACTTTCTTTGGGATAGACTGTATACTGAAAAACAGAATTTTTGGGGTCATTTTTGTGATTAAGTTGTAGATTACTCTAATATCTTGTTTGTCTTTGTGTACTTGCTTTTTAGCTTGGTTACAAAGTTCCATACAGTGCTGAAAGTTCTTTTTTGGTGGGAGGAGGTTAAGACTTTCTTTCCAGGCATTATCTCTGCTATGCATAATGGTTTTGCTCAGGGTGGAAAGCTAGGGGGCGTGCGTTGCTCTTACACTTTTTCTGTAGTGGGGCAAGGCTGTTTAAGGTCTTAGGCAATACATTTGTAAAGGCTGTCACAGCTTCATCTACCAGGACAGTTTTTAGAATGGACTAGTTAAAGGACTTTAGGATAGTACTGAATATTTCTTTGTTAAACTTGGTGAGTTCTTAGTTATTTTCAGGTAGTGGGTACTAGGAAGATGGGTGGTAATTCTATGAGTATAAGCTGGGATGTGGTCACTTATGGAGTTGGGTTCCACTGACAATGTATTAATTGAGGTCTGAGACTATTATCCAATCTAAAATAAAGCCTTTATCTTGGTTTTTATTGTATCTAGTGAAGGCAGTGATAATTTGAGTCATGTTAAATAGGGTGACGGACTTTCAGTGATTACATTTTGCCAATCAATATTGACATGGCCTAGTATGATTTTTTCATATATTTGTAGTACTGCATTCCCAAGAAGAGACATTCCTTGAGTATGAAAATGTTATTACCAAGAGGGATGTACACAATGTTTTGTCGATATTTAGTTTTAATAGAATTATAAGTCACCACCTTACCTAACCTTCTCTTGCCCAAGTGTTAAACTATAACAATTCTCCTCTCCTGACTCTAATATAACTTCAACAAACACCAGCACTGTGGTACCTTAGCTGTGACGCCAAGCAATACTATACCTAAACCTCATCTTGCCTCTTCCTTTACTACTATACTCCCCACCACCCTCTTCTCATAATTGCTTCATTTTACTCTCTAGACTCTCCTAAACTGTACTTCCCACCCCTCTATTTCTACCCCTCTATTTAATACTTCCTCTTCCTCTCTATCAATGGCTTTTTTTTTCTGATGAACTACTGTAAATTTAATTTTTTTGGCCATAAGTTTATACCGCTACTAAGTTTTAGCCATTGTTTTTGCTGAATTTTTATGCTTTGTTAATTTTCCATTATTGCATGAATATTTGCTGCTTTTCTACTCATATTCCCTGATTTGGCATGAATGTATGTAGTTATGTACCCAAATTCACATTGTTGCTTATTGTACACTCTGTTACTTGTTTCATTGTGTGAAGCTTTTCTCCCCGGGTCTCCACTGAAAATGGGCCACTAGCCCAGCCCGACTAACCCAGTTAACAAAAGACAAATAAATAAATAATACATAAGTATTTTGGCTTTCTGAAATTTGGGGATGACATTGATGTTGGGGGAGAGTATGTAGGAGCTGGGGTAGAGTAAAATTTGTGAAGTTGATCATTACATATGATGTTGTAACAAAGAGGTTGTACTTCTGCAGCTGTTATAGTGAGTTTAAGAGATAAAACATGCCTTCAGGAAACATGAGAAATACAGATGTTTAATGCAGACAAAAGATAAAAAACATTTGCTCTCTAGGCTTTTTGCTTGCAAAGCTTTCACAATGCTGCTTTTTCAAGTGTGAAAATAATTTCATTAAAATACATGGGTTTTTATATACATATATAATCATTATGTGACATTTAACAATAATTAAAGCAATCTGAACCAATTACTTTTCCCTGATGTTATTAACACTTGATTGACATACAAAACTTATTTTCACTTTAAGCTTCTTTGTTTTTGAAACAGCTTTTATAAAGATAACTCCATTCAAACCTGGTTCTTTATCTGCCCTATAGTTTTTTATGTTATGTTTGGAGGACTGACCTATGGATTCATCTGCAGGAACTACCGTGTATTTTCTTTCACAGTGGGTTTAAGCCAAGTTGCAGTGAGGTCTAGGACATCTGGTGTATTCAAAATGTTCCACAACACTTATTGCAAATGCTACAGAGATTTAATGTTACAACTATAAAAATACATATGCAAACACTTCCAAGCAAATATCCTAAATCTAGACTTTGTTGCATATTTGAGAGATGTACATATATCCTGCCATCATTTCTTTGTGAATTGCTTATCCAGTCTCCCTTCCCAATCTTTTCTAACCTCTTTTGATTGATTCTTATGATTATCATGCAATATCTTATATGCGCTACTAATTCTTCATTTTTTAAAAGCCGCTTCTCTTCTAGATTCTACTCTGATACCAATCCTTGATATGGAAGGCAGTCTGTAGCCAGCAATCCAAATACATTTTTCCCATCTTCCCATTCTATTACCTTTCCCTCTCTAATTATTTGTTGCCAATATCTTGGTTCTTTTGCCATTTTTCTACAATAAATTCTAGCCCCCACATGCCTATTGTCTGTATCTCTAATTTGTAGTCATCACTATCGTCATAATCTCCTTTCTCCATTCCCATGTTGGCTTAGTTCTTTTTTTTAACACCTTTATTGAATAATCACTTGTGACATAGGCAAATTTACATTTATACAAAAGTAACCAAACTGTATTAACAAGTTCATGTTTACAAACATTATGCTTCACATATATTGCTATATATCATATAACCTAAGCAACATTACACAAAATATTCAATTCCTGCCTTTATTAAACCATCACTTATGACATAGACTATCATACATTTATATAAATAAAAATAAACCACGCCAACACAGTCCTAGTTGCAAGCATTATACATCACAATCCATACTGACACACTCCCAGTAGCAAACATTATACATCACTTATAATCTACCCAATCATTTTCAGTCAAACATTACATAGCTGAATTAAGTCTTGCCTTCTTTTAATCCTCACTCATCCTCTGTACATATATCGTTCCCACAATTCCCATTGTTTTCCTTAGAATACCTTCTGCTACTTTATGAATATAATATTCTGTATGGTTATTGTTATTCTCCGTAAGGATTTGCATCCAAAATCCCAGGCTCTCCTTGTTTCTTGAGTTTTCTGCTTGTGCTATGTATAGGAGCCTTAACTGTGTAGCTCTGAAATACCCCTTCAAATTGTGTAATCCCAAACCACCTTGTTCTATTGGAAGAATCAGTTTATCAGACTTGACTCTTGCCATCTTCCCCTCCCAGATAATTGCTAACAACACCTTCCCCATTGGTTGCTAAAAATATGCCTGACCTGTGTATAAAACTAAATGGACTAAAAACATTTTAACTGCTTGTATTTTGCTATCAGTACCCTTATAACTGAACTTCCAGTTTCTCAGTTTTTGTATTACCTTTTGTTTAGACTCTTCCCACATATCCTTAGCTGCTACACCAGAATCCTAAGTACTTAATTTTATCATGTCCCCATAAATATGGATATTGCTGAACCACTTTCTGTGTGGGTACATAATTTAACATCTATTGCCTTTGTTTTAGCTTCATTAATTTTGTATCCCAAAAAAATATGAAACTGCTTCAAAATGTTCCACAACACTAAAATGTCCTTTATTGGTTTTATCTGGTATAAAATAATATCATCTGCAAATAGAACCAGCTTTTATTAAATACCATACCAGTTAGATCCTTGAATTTCTGAGTCCCTTATTTTCTTTGTCAATGGTACTAAATATAATGCAAATAACAAACAGGAAAGAGGATACCCTTGTTTGGTTCCTCTGCTCAAACAGAAATTATCAAAGAGGAACCCACTCACTTTAATGTTCACCTCCAATCCCTCGTATATCCTCCTAATCAACCTTATAATTTTATCAGGGAATGCAAATCCTTCCATTGTCCTGCTCATAAACTCCCAGCTTACTTGGTCAAATACTTTCTCTGCATCAAGACTCACAAACAACAGTTTTATTTTCTTACATTCTGCTGCCCTTTGGATCATGATCGTTCTATTAATGTTTTTTTTTTTTTTTTTTAACAAAAAAACATCTTTAGTAAATTATCATGTATGACATAGGCTATGTATAATTTATATAAATGAAAATAAACCATAGTGACACAATCTCAGTTGCAAACATTATACATTCCAAATCATGCCGACACAACTGTAGCTGCAAACATTATACATCACTTTTAACATATTCTGTCTTTGTTAGTCAAACATTGCATGGCTCATTCAAATCCTGGCTTCTTTTAAACCTCGTTCCTCCTTTGCATGTATTGATCCCACAGTTCCCATTTTTCCTATGTAATTTGTTCCTACCCTTTTCTAAAGTTCCCAGTTCCAGCTGTTTAATCTCTGTTAACTATCTTCGCTACTTCTAGTAAAGTTGGTTTAGACTTTGATTTCCATTTTCTAGTAGTTGCATTTTTGGCAGCCATCACAATTAGACTCAGCAAGACCTTAGTATGTCTAGGCAATTCTGATTCTGTAACATAGCTCAAAAAATAATTTCCCTATTTAGTCCAATTTGCTCACCCAACATCTCAAACCGAGCAGTCTGCAGGGAATGTTTAAAGTCTGCTAACTCATTACACACCCAGAAAATATATTCCCAATTAATTCTTTCTTCCCCATTACACTTCCAACTTTTGCTGTCTACCTGAGAAAAAAATCATTGAAGTCTCCTGGGGGTATAAAAACACCTATGTAAACACTTCCAGGTAAAGATCCTAAATCTTCTACATTTTGTTGCATATTTGGGAGACATACATACTATATCTCCCCCCCCCCACTGATTCTTTGTGAATTACTTATCTAATCTTTCTTCCCAATCCTTCCTAACCTCCTCTGATTAATTCTTATAGGTACCATGCAATATTTTATATGCACTACTAATTGTTCCTTTATTTATTTATTGCATTTGTTTACCGGGAAAGTCCACTGGGCCTAAAAGAGCCCATTTTCAGTGGAGGCCCAGGGAGAAAAGCTCCATATTAATTACATACAATGACATGTTAACACACAAAACAAAGTATGTCGAGAGATAGTAGTACAATCAGTGGAATAATAGAATACTTTCAAATAACACCTAAATAGAATACTATAGCAATAACCCACGCCTGGGTGTGGGTAATGCTGGATTTACCCACGGTTGGCATGGTTTGGTCCCGAGGGCGAAGCCCGAGAGACCAAACAAAGCCAACCGTGGGTAAATACAGCATTACCCACACCCAGAAGTGGGTTATTGCTATTATACCATGACATTATTTAAGAAAAGAAACTATTACTTTTCTTAAATAATGGCATTGTATAATGCCTGTTTGCTGCCCTTCCGCAGATGTCTGGCATCTGCGGCAGTTCTGATGTACTGCGCGCCAGCGCAGCACATCAGGACTGTGGGCAAAAGCAACAGAGAAAGCAAGATCTCCTTTGCTTTTTTTTTAGTGTTTCGCTATGTTAAATGGGTTTAACATAGCGAGACAGCTTTAAAATAAGCAACGGAGATCTCCGTTGCTTATTTTAAAGCTGTCTCGCTATGTTAAACCCATTTAACATAGCGAGACAGTGTTAAACCGAGTTATACTAATGGAAAAAAGTCCGGGCGACCGGACCTTTTTCCATTAGTATAACTCGATTTACAACGGGCACGCTGGCCAATCAGCGTGCATGTTTTGGAATAATAATGGGGGGTCATGGTATAATTTCAAATAACACCTAGGTATCATTGTAAATACAGAATTTATTATTATTTTTTAAGTTAGCTTCAGGGTGAGAGTAGATGGCGATAGGATAAGAGTGGAAGGGGATAGGGTGAGAGTAGAAGGAGACAGATAGGCTACAGGAGGGAAAAGTCAAGCCAGAGTGACAGTAAAAGCAGTATGTATATTAGGGAAGAGGGGGAAGAGAAGCTGTAATTAAATTAAGTCAGGTTTTGTGGTTCTTTGTTGGGGCGCAGTTGCATAGCCAGTGAGAGGAGAGCTGTAGTCTGAGGAATTTTTTAAAGGAAGCAGGATTGCTGAAGAAGGGAGAATACTCCATTATTTAGAGACAGTAAAAGAATACATTTGGCTGGCTGAGAGCTTGGGTTTGTTGACAGTCAGTAACATTTTGTTTTCAGACCTGAGGTGTCTATTAGGATTGTACATGGTCAGTATGGAGGAGAGGAAGGGGCAGGTTGCAGGGTGGTAGATAATTAGAAGTTATGTACTCACCATAACGTTCCATCTGAGTAGGTGTATTCATTTGTCTGCAACCTGTGGGTTATGGATCCGATATCGGATCCGAACCGGCATGGTTTTCCAGCTATGGATCCAAGCTCTCAGCTCCTCCCCTCACCCATAATGCCCTGCTCTACCCTCATGACCTCAGATCGAGTTTGCCAAAGCAACAATACCCTAAAAAGGGTAACAAAGAATATGCAGGAAACTGAAAGGCCAGGGGGATAGGAGGGCGGGATGGTTGCAGACAAATGAATACACCTACTCAGATGGAACGTTATGGTGAGTACATAACTTCTAAATCTGAAGTAGGATATTCATTTGTCTGCAACCTGTGGGACAGAGTCCCCAGCTACCTGAATCTTGGGCGGCCATCATGGAAGGATATTCCGAGCACCGCGAGCCAAAGGATGCTCTACCCCTAGATGCCAGATCCAACTTATAGTGGGAAATAAGCGTATGAGATGAAGCCCACGTGGCTGCTGCACAAATATCATCTAGAGGAATCCTAGCCTTGAAGGCTGCCGAGGTAGATACTGACCGGGTTGAATGGGCATGAACACCCTCCGGTGCGGGCCTTCCTGAAGCTTGATAAGCCAATAAAATGCACTGTGAAATCCAGCGGGACAGAGAAACTTTAGAGATTGGCTTGCCCAAATTGAATTTTGCAAAGGAAATAAACAGCTGGTCGGATTGCCTATGACCAGCTGTCCTGTTCAGATAAAATCTAAGTTGCCTGTGAACATCTAGTGAATGTAGCTTATATTCACCTTTGTTTTCATATTTAGGGAAGAAAACAGGGAGGTTAATGGATTGATTGATGTTTGCTTCAGAAGCGATTTTAGGAAGAAAGGACGGGTTGGTCCTGAGGGAGACACGGTCCGGATGAAATACCAAGTAAGGAGGTTTAGCTGATAAAGCTTGAAGTTCAGAAACTCTCTTGGCTGATGTAATGGCTACCAAAAGGCTGTCTTGTAGGACAAGAATTTGAGATCCACCGTGGGCGCTGGCTCGAAAGGAGGAGCGGTCAAGGCCTGTAGGACCAAAGAAAGGTCCCAAGGAGGAACTGCTTGTTTTATAGGGGGCCTGAGAAGAAAAGTACCTTTAAGAAATATTTTACACAATTTGGCTGACATAAGAGGATTAGAGTCATGGCCAATGTGATAGTGAGAAATTGCCGCCAGTTGAACTTTGACTGTGGAACTGCTGGCACCATCGTTAAAGAGAGTGGTTAGAAAGTCAAGCACTAAAGGGAGAGGAACCGTGAAGGGATTCAGGCCTTGCCGCTCCGCCCACAAAGAGAAGCGTTTCCATTTGCTTCGGTAAACCTTTCTAGTGGATGGTTTATGAGCTGCCACCAAAATAGCCTTTACAGGTGAAGAAATACCGGGAGTCCTTATCAAGAGTGGAACTGGAGCAGCCAAGCGGTCAGCTTCAGGTTGTCCAGGTTCGGAGGAGGAATGCAGGATGGATGGGATATCAGATCCGGGATGGGATCTAGAATCCAAGGAGGATTCACCGAGTGAGACCTTAGGAAGGGGAACCAGATCTGTCGAGGCCAGAATGGAGCAATGAGAATCATTCTGCAACCCACCCGAGAGGCTTTCTGAAGAACTTGCAGCATCAGAGGCAAGGGTGGATAGGCATACAGAAGACCGGGTGGCCAAGCATGCACCAGAGCGTCTCTTGGGGTACCTCCGGGAGGAGGTATTAGAGCGAAAAACTGTCGCACTTGGTGTTTGAGGGAGAAGCAAAAAGATCGCATGAAGGGGTTCCCCACCGTGCGAATATGCGTTCCGCTACTTGACAATTGAGAGACCACTCGTAAGGGGTCAGAATGGTGCGACTGAGCTTGTCCGCTAGGATGTTGGACCGACCCGGAATGTGCGTTGCTATTAGAAAGCGATTGGTGGAGATTGCCCATTCCCAAACTCTCATGGCCTCTCGACAAAGAGGGTAAGACCTTGTTCCCCCTTGCTTGTTGATGTACCAGACAACAGACATGTTGTCCGATTGAATCGCAATTGTTCCCAAGGGAAGAAAGACCTGAAGTGCTAGCAACGCTAAGAGCACTGCTCTCATCTCTAGAACATTGATATGCAGTAAGGTCTCTGAATCATTCCACGTGCCTTGGACGGTCCGGCCCGCAAAGTGCCCCCCCCACCCGAGGCGGGAGGCGTCTGTGGTCACCGTGGCGAGAGGGGGAGAAGCACAAAATGGGCGGCCTTTGTGGAGATCCAGGGAGTGGAGCCACCACAAGAGGGACCGCTTGCAAGCCTTGCTGATCGCTATGGGATGATGCATGGGGAGAGCAAGGTATGACCACTGTACTAAGAGCGTCCACTGTAGAATGCGCATATTGAGCCTGGCAAGAGGAAGAAGTGCTATAGCCGATGCCATGGACCCTAGAGCCCTCAGGACCAACTCCGCTGGAACAGAACTTGAATGGAGAATGGCCCGCACCTGGAGCTGCAGATTTAGAACTCTGTCCGCAGTGAGGAAGGCTCGTAAACTCCTTGTGTCTAGCCTGGCCCCTATAAAATCTAAGAGCTGTGTGGGCCAGGTTGGACTTTTTGTATTTATTGTGATGCCCAGAAAGGGAGCAAGATGGAGAAAGGAGTCTCGCCAATAGAAGTAGATGCCTTGTTGGGGCGGTAAGAAGCCAGTCGTCCAGGTAGGGAAAGACCTGCACCCCTGAAGCCTCAGGTGGGCCGCTACCACTGCTAATACTTTGGTGAACACCCTGGGGGCTGTGGTGAGACCAAAGGGAAGGACCCGAACTGGTAGTGACTGGCTCCCAGCCGAAGCGGAGAAACCTCCTGGGCGCCTGTCCATCAGGATGTGGTAGTACGCATCCTTGAGATCTATCGAGCACATCCAGTGATTTTCTCCCAGAAGGGGAGAATAGATTGCAGAGTGACCATTGAATTTTTCTTTGGGGACTGCCAGATTCAAGAGAGAGAGGTCTAGGATTGGTCTTAGTTCCCCGTCTTTTTGGCACTAAAAGAATCTGGAGTAGAACCCTGATCCGATCTGGTCTGGGGAACGGGCTGGGTGGCTCTTTTCTTTAGCAGATGGCCAATTTCTGCCAAAGCGGCCTCCCGTTGACCGGGTGGGATGTCTGGGAGGGACTTCAACTTTGGAAGGTGAAGGAAAGGAATGCGATATCCCCTGGATATGATTTGGAGAACCCAGCGGTCCGATGTTATGGACTCCCATGCCGCTAGGTGCCCCGAACGTCCCCGACTGCCTCCAGAGTAGAGCAGTCGGGCAACCCTCAGGGTTGCTGCGGGCCGTTCAGAGAAAGGTTCCCTGGACCCGAAGTTTCTGGGAGCCCCTCTGCCTCTAGGGCGGCGTCCTCCCTGTCCTCCTCTGCCACGGAAGGACTGGTTGTCCGGAGCAGGCTGGGACTGCTGCGACTTCGAACCACATCTTCTTCTGACCCTTTTGGTTCCTAGAATAGGGCCTCTGGGGTGCAGAGAAGCGGATTCCGACGGCAGACAGCGTCTTCCCGTCCTTTTCGCTCTGGGTCAGCGTCTCGCGAACGGTCTTGCCAAACAGAGCAGAACCATCAAAGGGGGCGTTAAAGCGACGCTTTGAAGGGCTCAGAAAAATCGCAGTGACGGAGCCAGGCCTGACGTCTAGTGACCAGTCCTGTCCCCGCAGCTCTAGCGGCGCCCTCCGTTGCATGGGAGAGTAGCCGCATAGAAGTATTTGTAACTGACCTAAGAGTGGCCATACGGGTGGAGTGCAGAACTCTGTCCTCCTCGAAATGGACTCAGGGGGGGATGCAGCGTATTCCTTAATAAGATCTCGCTGCATCCGAATAACATGTGCCAAATAGTTCAGCGCCCTTACCGAGAAGGTCGCCGAACTGAACATCCGCTTCCCCAAGTGGTCCATCATCCGAGACTCCTTGCTCGGTGGGTGGACTGAGGGACTCTCCTGAGCCAGTTCCCTCTTTGTGGCCGCCGTCAACATGGCATCTACCGGAGGCCCCTTACTCCAATGGGTCCGGTCGGATGGCGGACTAAGGATCCTATCCGGTCTTTTGGGAATTGGCTCCACGGTGTCCGGTTCCTTCCACGCCCTGGTGGTAATAAGGTCCACCAGGGGTCGGCAGGGGACACCCAAGAGGTAGACGGGCCCATTTCAAATGCCTCCAAGAACACGGACTCGTCCGAGGAAGACTTGGGGCAGACCACCCCTTATACGGAGCATGTCCATGTTGTCTCCAAAGGAGACATCCTCGAGGGTGACCGTGGGAGCCTTCCCCTTCCTCCAAGTCCGTGTCTTCTGTGAGAGACTCGGGAGTCAATGTGCCTCCTTTTGCACGTATGCTTGCGCGGGACCTCCTCTGGGGGGGCTATCAGTGGAGTCCTCGCAAGCAGCAATTTGCTCCATAGTAGCCACTTGGGGCACAGAATCGGGCTGTCCCAGGGGCCGGATGGTAGAAGCCTGGCCCAGTGCAGAGGGAGCGCGGGACGGAGCCGGAACAAGTGCCGGGGTCCGGAGACCCACAACAGACCCCTCTGCACAACATGAAAAGCCGAAGGGGAGCCGACCTCGACCAAAGGATCCGACAATCGGCTCCCCTCGGATCCGAGGAGTGGACCGGAGCGGCGCCGGCACTCGGATCCGAAGGGACAGTACGCTCCGACACAGACGGCGCCGAAGGAGCACTGATCCCCCCGGATCCGAAGCTCGGATCCAGGCTCCAAGAGGTCGGGTCCGGCGCACTCGAGGGCAGGGTCGGATCCGGTACCAAGTACTATCGGCGCCGACCCACCCCCGGCTCCAAAGCTGCTCGGCTCCAGCTGCTCCGAACCCGGATAGCGGGTCGGAGAAGGAGCAATAGGCTTAAAAAAGGGTGTTGAGCTCCCCCCCGGAGGGGGGGGAGGCAAGAGCACTCCCATCTGCATCTGGGCCTGGATGAACCTTCTCATCATCCGGTCCAGATCAGCATCAGAAAGGCTATGTGTAGATCTCGACGAGGCTACCGAGGTAGGCCTGGAGTGCCTCCTCGATAGCCTCGACGGAGATCGGGTCTCCTCCTCCTCAGGACCTGGTGAAAAGCACACAGGGGACCGGAGCCGAGAAGGAGGAGACCGAACCGACAACGGAGCCGGGGGAGAAGCCCGCTTGGCTGGCGGGGCCGAAACAGAGGTCTCGGCCCGCCGCTTGTGGTGCTTCTCCCTCCGGTCCTTTTTAGCAGCATCCCTCTCCTCTCCAGAAGCGGGAGGTTGAGTCCCAGGAGCAGGAGGGGGTGCCACAGGGGGAACAACTGTAGCCACAGTAGTCCCCGAAGGAGCGGAGGCCGGAGCCGAGTCTGGCGGTAAAAGACCCGCCAAGACAAGCTTGGACCTCCGCTCCCTCAGTGCCCTGGGGTTGAACCCTGCACATATGGAACAGCCAGATGTGAGGTGTTCAACCCCAAGACACTAACACACGAGTGTGGCCATCAGCCGGTGAGAGCTTATGGCCACACTGAGCATTTGAAAAGATAGATTTAGGCTGATCAGCCATAATCTACAAGCTACTAAAGTAACTTAAAAGAAAAGACACACAGGCCTACACACACACTCTACGCAACAGCGAGGGGAGGGAAAAAAATTACTTAATTTAACTCAAACTAAAACTATTAATGAGGGAAACCTAAACTTTCACACAAAAATACACAAAAAATTTAAAACTTTCTGTTTTAACAGGTAAATAAACTACCACTTAGCTGAGAGCAAAGAACCCAAATCCAGTCACCAGCGTGGCAAACGAGATCTGAGGTCATGAGGGTAGAGCAGGGCATTATGGGTGAGGGGAGGAGCTGAGAGCTTGGATCCATAGCTGGAAAACCATGCCGGTTCGGATCCGATATCGGATCCATAACCCACAGGTTGCAGACAAATGAATATCCTACTTCAGATGTTTATGGGCTGTACTTCTTTGTAAGTAAGATAGTGAGGGGATTCAAACCAATTTAGTTGGTGCAGAGAGGAACAGTGATGGGTGGAATATTTTACATTAGTAATAAATTTTGTGACTTTATTGTAGCATGAATCTTGTTTTGTCTTCAGGGAGGACTGTAGATTTGTGAGGATAGGGGTGCCATATAAGAGAATTGGCTGCAGGAAAGATGAGGCAAGTGCCTTTTTAGCAGATAGGCTAAGAAAATAGTTGTGCCTATAAAGGGATCCTAGCTTTTGAAGTGTTTTTTTGATGTTGCTGTAGATATGAAGGTCAAAAGTTAGTTTATCAATGATGACACCAAGTAATTTGGTACTTGGGACAACTTCAATGATAGTGTTTTTTTGCGAGTGAATAGAGAATAGTGACTTGTCAACAGAAGTAGATTTTGTGGGGGTAAATATTAAGAGTTTTGTTTTATTAGGGTTAAGGGCAAGATGATTTTGACACATCCAGGTTTTGGTGGTAGTAAATGTTTCTTGGGTAAGTTGCTGTAGTGCAATGACAGATTTCCTGAATGATGAAAGGGGAGGAAGAGTGCTGCCATACAGTAGATTGTTGCCTATTGCTGAGGTAGTTAGTGAACCATTGCAAGGTAGGGGGAGATAGGCCAAGGCTGGAGAGTTTAGTAAGCAGAAGGGAGTGGGAAATTGTATAGAATGCTTTCTTAACAGTAACTTCTGGTCTAGAATCTACTAAAAACTACCAGTGCTGGTCTTTCATTTAGGACCCCCTATTTCTCTCTCTCTTTACCTATACTCTTTTATCAGTCCTTGATATGAAAGGCATCTCTAGCCTGCAGGCCAAATAAGTTGTTGATGTCTTCCCATTCTATTACATTTCCCTCTCTATTTATTTGTCCCAATACCTTGGGTCCTTTGTCAGTTTTCTCCAGTATATTCCCATCCCCTCTTGCCTGTTGTCATCTCTATCAGCAGAATCTCCTTTCTCCATTCCCATCTTGACTTAGTTCATAGAAGACCTCCTGCTACTTTATGAATATAATATTCTGTATGATTATTGTTGTTCTCCTTAAAGGTCTGCATCCAAAATTCAGTTTCTCCATGTTACTTGAGCTCCCCCCACCCATTGCATCATCATCTCTTTTCACTTTGATGAAGTTTTTACGAAAGCAGATATTAAAGAAAACTACACTAAGTACGTCTTGATATCAGTCCTTTACACCTTATTAGTGTTTTTTGGACTTTTGAATTTTATTACACTACAGCCTCAGGTAGTTGTTCAGTTATTTGATTTTTAGATATTGATATTGCTGAACCAGTTCATGTGTGGGTACATAATTTACAGCTATTGCCTTTGTTTTGCTTTATTAATTTTGTATCCCAAAAAGATATGAAACTATCTCAATGTTCCACAACACTGAATGTCCTTTTCCGTTTTTATCAGGTATAAAATAATATCATCTGCAAACAGCCAACTTTTCTTGACTACCATACCAATTATTTGCTTGAATTTCTGAGTCCCTTATTTTCTTTGCCAGTGGTTCTAAATATAATGCAAAAAAAAACAAAAGGGAAAGGGGACAGCCCTGCCAGGTTCCTCTGCTCAAACAGAAATTATCAGAGAGGAACCCACCCACTTTAATTATTGTCTTTGATCCCTCATTTATCCTCCTAATCAATTTATAATTTTATCAGGGAATGCAAATGCTTGCATTGCTCAACTCATATATTCTCGGCTTACTCTGTCAAATGCTTTCTCTGCATCAAGACCCACCGACAATAGTGTTATTTTCTTACATTCTGCTTCCCTCTGGATCATCAATGTTCTGTTAATGCTGTCAAATGTTTGCCTTCCCTCCACAAAACCACACTGATCTAATCTATCAATTCTTCAATCACCTTTGCCATTACATTAACCATTATAGACATAAACATTTTATAATTATGGTTTAGAATTGAAATGGGCTTGCTTTAAGCTGGATCTGATACATTGTTACCCTCTTAAGGTTTTACAGCTACCACTGCTTTCTTCCTGGATGTTGGTGCTTCTCCTCCTCCTGTCCTAACTGTTAGTAATTGAGCCTTATCTGCTTCTAACCTTGCCATATTTAATTACTCCATAAAATTTCCACTTCTACCTTTCTTGACTTCCACATTTTTCTGCTTTACAGAGACTTTCATAAAATTTCCAAAATGCTTCTAGTACATTTACAGGATCTCTTAGGTTCATAGGTGTGTACTAGGCTAATGGCTCTGGGGCCTTTGCAAGCCTAGCCCAGAGGATTACCCTGGCATCATGCCACCCAACCTCAGTTCCCGGTGCCTCTGAGTAAAGCCACTTTAGTGATCCCTGGGGTGAATTTTCTATTTCCCATCCACTCATCAAGATTTCTCTTGAAGAGGGCCAGTGAGATGCTCTGGTTGACATGTATGGGAAGTCTATTCCATAGCATGGCCAGGCTCTGGGTTATGAACCTGTCCCTCCAGCATGTTCTGTTGATTGTGGTAATGAGGTTGAGGTCTTTGGAGCATGTGGTGCAGAGGGATTGGGATTTCTTTAGATGTAGCATTTCTAACAGAGCTAGGACAGACATGGCTTTGTAAGTCAAGCAGAGATCGCCTTGAAGTAGGCGATATGAGACAGAAAATAGTTGGAGTTTTTTTTAGTCTGTCCATATAGGACAAATGTTTAAGGCCTAGGCTCCTCTTTGTGAGTACTTTTGCAGCCTCTCCAGTTGTTGCAGGTGTTTAGTGAGGTATATGCTAAATGGGGCATTATACTCAATGACTGGCCTAATGAGGGAGACAATGACCTCTTTCTTCCTGGATGCAAAACCCTTAGTAATGAGATGTGCCACACAGAAGGTCTTTCTGACCACAGTGGCAATGTGGTGGTCAAAAGAGAGGTTGCTGTCTACCTGTATTCCTAGATCTCTTATAATGCCTTCTGTGTTCAGTGGGCTACCATTGATGTGGTAATTCATGGGAACTGGGTTTTTCCCAAAGGGGATGAAGAAAAATTTTTGGCATTGAGCTTAAGGCCATGGTTCTGACACCAGTTGTTGGTGTCAGTGAGGCCTTTCTGTAGGATGTCAATATCACACGGGGAGTTAATAATAGCTCCCAACTTGCAATTGTCTGCAAACTTTGTCAGCCAGAGTCCCTGCCTGTTAGCCTGGATTTCAGAGAAGTAGATACCAAACAGGAGAGGACACAGGACCAAACCCTGTGGGGCTCCACTTGTGACTGGTCAGCAGTCTGACTTGGAGTCAGCTACTTTCACACTGTGGGTTCTACATGTAAGCCAGTTTGCAACCCACCTAGTGATATTAGGGGTTGATGCCTAGCTTAATGAGTTTTTCTATGATTCCTGAGTGGGGAATGGTATCAAAGACCTTGGCCAGATCAAGGTAGGCTGTATGAACCACCTTGCATTCATCCACAGCTCTGGTGACTGACTCAAAGAAGTTGACCAAGTTGAGTAGGCATGATCTACCCTTCACAAAACCAAACTGTGTAGGATCCACAGTTTGGAGATTCCCTATATCCTTGTTTATTAGGTCCATGATGATGCGTTCCATAGCTTTGCATATTAGACTCTTCAGGCTACTGGGGCGATAGTTCCCATGGTCTGTATTTGCTCCTCCTTTGTGGAGAGGGATGACTGTAGCAGTGCACTATCTGGTTGGGACAAAGCCTGAGGTGAGGCTGTGACTGAACAGGGCACACAGGTGAGGTGCCAGTTCACTCTGTAGTTCATGTAGAACACAGCCAGGGATATTGTCAGGTCCCATAGAAGCCGTATTCTTGACCTTGAACAGTGCCGTTTTAACCTGTGCAGCAATAATACTGGGTGCTTGGCAATCTACTGGTATTGTCACTGGTCCCTTGGGGGGGAAGGGTAAAGTTGACACTAAATCTGTCGGCCAGTATATTGGCAATATCTGTTGGCTCGGTATAGGAGAGGAGGTACTATTGTGCAGTAGCTCAGAGCAAGTCTGGTTATTGCCATGGAGATTCTTTACATAACTATAGAAGGCCTTGTGGCTGTCTTTACTATCTGCTGCAATTCTATTTTCATAGCTAGTTTTAGAGAATTTGATGAGGGATGTCAACTTTTTGTTGAGGCTGATAAGGGAGTTTTTTCAGGCTTGGGACTTCACCTTATTCTGCATCAGTTTCCTCCTTCTGTTGTAGAGTTTGCATATGCAGGGGACTACCAGATTGTCTTCCTTTTTTTTTGGAGGAGACCATCTTGGTTCTACTGGGTATGGTGAGATTCATGCATGTGTATACGTGTTCATACAGTGCACTGGTGTATGATTTGGTGGTCATGCAACTGATCTACATTTTCATGGGTGCTGTGAAGTTAGCCACCTCTATTTTTAGGAGCCCAAAGTTAGCTTTTTAGAATTTCTTTATGGTTGTTACCTTTGCAGGAGGTGGGGTGGGTGGGAGGGATGTGGATTTCCAAGGTGATTAGTTTGTGGTCGGATCTAACCAGGGAGGAGTTGACTATTGATGTAGAGCAATGGTCGCCCATATTAGTAATGACCAGGTCAAGGATGTTGCTACCACTAGTGGGGGTAAGAACGAGCTGGTCCAGGGCATTAGAATTAATGGATTCCAGGAAATGTTGGGCAAGTGTATTGGTACATGACTAGTTTTCCCGGTTAATGGAGGGGTAGTTGAAGTTGCCCAGTATGAGAGTGTTAGGTTGGACGCTAATATTCTCCAGGGTGCTTAGGAATGTGGAGTTTGAGTCTTGGGATATGGTCAGGGACCTATAGCGGGCTATGACCTGAATCGCTGTCTTACCCAATGTTAGCTGCACCTGAAGTATCTCAGATGTGCTATGTTGGGCTGCTAGTCTGCAGGTGTGTGCATCCTTTATGAATATAGAAACACCACCACCACCTTTGGAGCTTCAGTCCAAGTTCTAGGGCCGAAAGGTGTGGAATGAGTTACAGCCTGGTATTGCAGGGGTGCTTTCTACTGCCTTGAACCAGGTCTCTGTTACGGCACAAATGTTGATGTTCTCAATTTTAAGGAGTGCTTTGAGCGAATGCATTTTGAGATTTAGACTACTAGCGTTCAGCAGCATGACCCTCAGATAGCATTTGTTTGTAGCTGTTATGGTGGTAATTTGGTCTTTGGAACACCACCTAAAAAAGGCATTATAGGAGTGGCAAGAGCCTTGGCCAGTATCTGGAAGCCGAAGGGTGACAGATGAAGGCAATCTCTGGCAAAGCATCGAGGTCTGTCAATCATGTCATCCCAGGCAGACAGATACTGGATCCCCTTAGAATGACAACAGAAACTTAGCCAATTGTTGAAATCAATTATTTTCTGCTTGTACTGTGGTATAATTCTGGGTGATTGTAGGATGCTGCTCAGGGCTAGGGTCATACCCGCCTGGGCTACATAAACCGAGAGCTCCTCCATGTCTGTTTTCATGTAGTCCAGGGAGGTACATCTCAGGTCATTCACACCCATATGTACAATGACAGAGTCATATTTGTATCTATTATTGAGGACCTGAGTGCGTGCATTATGTGGCGGATCCTGGTGCCTGACAGGCAGCTGACTGTTACTTTCTTCTTATTCAACCTAATGAGTGGGACATCAGTGTGCCTCGCTATCGAGTCATCTATGACTAGTGTGTTGGGCATGCTGTTTTGCCTTAGGAGCTTTGGTTGAGTGGCACGCTGTTGATGTACTGGAGCTGTTTCCTGGTAGAACGTTTAGTGTTGGTAGTACTTTTGAGTGCTACAATAATTGCTACAAGAAGTCTGGTAAAATACTAGACTAATAAGCTAGTAATAGTGCAGAAGAGGAGAGAACTAGTAGATTTAAGGGAAAATTTGAAAAGCAGACATTGGCACTGCTCAGAAGCTTACAAACAGTCCTGGATACAGCAAATCTGTATCTGGACTAGACTAGTTACAGGAAAGGAGGGAAACAAGCTCAAACATAGGCTTTTAAACTAGAAAGTTGAAAGAGATGGAAAAACTGCTCAAACAGGCAAGAAACTATTTCTGGACCAGAAACCACTCCTCTTGTGGTAGATAGGCTACCTAGTTCTTACCACTCCCACTGATAAGCTAGAAGGCTTCCATCCAACACAGAAGGGTTTGGTGGGCTCAGAAGCTTACATACAGTTCTGGATACAGCAAATCTTTATCTGGACTAGACTAATTAAAGGAAAGGCAGGAAGCAAGCATTTTTTTTTTAGGAACGTGGAAAGGGAGAAAGGAGGAGCAGAAGATAATTCAAGGTTAAGAAACTAAGTTGGTTGGCCTTCTCACATGTTTTCTCTGTATTATGTAGAATGAGCTAATGACACTAGACTGGAAGGAGTGTCCCAGATCAAATTTACAGTAGGGGCAGGCAACTGCAAAGCCACCAAGTATAAGAACAGGATACCAATAGGGAGAGAATGAGTGAAACTAAATCAGTTATATGATGCACTCCTTGGCCTCTCTGCAAACAAATAACTAGGAAAAACAGACAGGCCAGCAGAAAAAGCAGGAATGATGCAGAGTCAAAAATACAAAATATAAAGGTTTATTTGTAAACCCAAATAACCACAGACCTGTCATTCATTAATATTCATGAATAAGAGTAGGGACACCAAAAACAGTGCAATTCAAAATGAATGATACTAGTAATGATAATTTCAAAAAATAAATGCAAAACAGTATACATATTTAGATAGACCAGTTATGCTAAAATATGTATGGAACATATTAATAACATGAGAATATATCATAACAGGACAATATATTATAAATATATGGAACCAATTGGTATATGAAGTAAGAAACATACACTGAAGTGAATGAAGTAAGAAACATACACTGGCTTACAAGAAGTAAAGTGATACCTGAGTAACAATGTTCATAGGTATATATAGTCATGATGAGTCGGCATATGAATGTTGGTATGTTCACATGATAGGATATGTAGTGGACAACTGTGACATAAGAAAAGTTATGGAAATCAAGGTTAAAAATGATCATTGAGTCCTGGACTGAAAATAGCTCCCAAAGTAATGATCCAGTATTTCTCCTACTGATTCAGAATGCCATGCCAGCCCTGTTTATTGCTACGATCACCCACAATTCGATCAATAATCATCCAAAAGCACTATTTATGTTTATGATTATTGATCCTTGATTTCCATAACTTTTCTTATGTCACAGTTGTCCACTACATATCCTATCATGTGAACATACCAGTGTATGTTTCTTACTTCATTCACTTCAGTGTATGTTTCTTACTTCATATACCAATTGATTCCATAATACATATATTTTTATAATGTTGTTTTTTATCATGATGATATATGTTTATTAGATTTTTGGCTAACTAGTACAGCAGAATATTGAATATTTCCCCTGTATTTTGCACTCTGCACATTTCTGTGCACTTTGCTTTGACTACATCAGGGTGGTTATCAAATTAATTCCATTATTTGCTATATTTATAATATATTGTCCTGTTATGATATATTCTCATGTTATTAATATGTTCCATACATATTTTAGCATAACTGATCTAAATATGTATACTGTTTTGCATTTATTTTTTGAAATTATCATTACTAGTATCATTCATTTTGAATTGCACTGTTTTTGGTGTCCCTACTCTTATTCATGAATATTAATGAATGACAGGGCAGTTTTTATGCTCATTGGTCAATTCATACTATATATATGCATATGCATTTTTCATCCTCTGTTTATTCGTCTGTAACACACTGAGGAAGACATATTCTGCCGAAACCGGTCTGTGGTTATTTGGGCTTACAAATAAACCTTTATATTTTGTATTTTTGACTCTGCATCATTCCTGCTTTTTCTGCTGGCCTGTCTGTTTTTCTGGATATTTGGTTTGGGCTGTGCATCCCCCACTTGCATAGAACTTGGTTTGTGCAACAAATAACTAGGCCCATGACACAAGCCTGAATATGGACAATGCTACAGCTACTGCCTACACTATTTAGGTAGAAAAAAACTACAGAAATGCTTGTCTCAGCAGTAAGCCTTTTAAATGAAAGTTTTAAACAGATAAAGGAGCAAGGAGACTCTAGAGAATGATTTTAAGTGCAAACAAAGCAGTCATATGATACACTCCTTGGCATGAAATCAGAACAAACACAAACAGATGTTTAACAAATGGAGAAAATTTCCAGTTACTACCTCATACACAGTGAAACTAGCTAGAAAAGATTTACAAACAGTATGACAGTAAAAAAACTTTTTTATTAAGCCCTGTGAGGCAGACAATTTTAATATAACCATGCAGATTAGTTTGTAGCTATAAAATACAGTAAAAAGTATGCAGCAGGTAATAAAAGTGCTATAAATAAGTAGTAAAAATAAGCAAAAAACAGGACACTTAATGTTGTTATATATCACAGATAAGAGTTTTAGTCAGTGCCCTTCCTCCGATTAGCTCTGTGTGAAATGGCCATATTTAATTCTAATTCTTGCTATCTTCCTCATTATAGGTTCCCTAAGCTTGTCAACAACCTTTTTGTCTTTCTGTTTCCTGAATCATTGTGCTAAAAGTTTTTGTGCTCTGGAGTTATTATCAAAAACAGTTGCTTAACAGCAGTCTTTCTAAACTCATGCATGTTATCAAGGTAATCCCTTATTTTCTGTTTAGCATTCTGCAATTGCTCCTCTTTTTGTTCTGTGAGATTCCCCCTATTCTGAAATATTTGTCATGCCCTCTAAATAATTCTTGTAACTTCTTAACTATAGCTGTCTTTCTTTTATTTCCTCCCTATATTTAAACTCAACTTTAATTTTATCCCACTCCCTAGCTATATTGTCAGAAAAAAAATCTATCTTCTTTAATAACTCTTGCATAATTTCCTCTGCCTATTCTTTAAATTCCTCTCTTTTCAACAGATAAGTGGGGAAAGTGGCAGTGTCTCATTTTTATTTCATTACCATGTGTTTTTATTTTTGTTATTATTGGTGCGTGATCTGAAATTGTTATTGGATGCATATTAAAACTTTTAATTAAATGCACATGTTCATGTGAAATTTTAGTTTTGACTAACCTAGCACAGTTTTTGTATCTTGGGGAATAAGTAATATTCCCTACTGAAAACTGATTATTTCTCCAAGAATTTTCTTAAGCTCCATTACAGCAGTTTTAGGTGGAATATAAATACATGCTAGTATAATTCTCCTCCCTTGTCAGCAGCTCCTTAGTCCTACAGATCTACCATTATTATCCTTTTATACTCTTCTATCACTATTGGAGCTTCTCTCTCTTGCAATTTCTTTATCAAATTCACACATTCATTTCTTTCCAAATGTGTCTCTTGTGTATTTGTATTCTGCATAGATTAATGCAGTTCACTACTCTTTCTTTTTGTATACATCTGTGAGACCATTTACATTTAAAGATAATAGAGACAGTGTCATTATGTTAAAAAGTTATTATTCCCACCTTTTATGTGTAACACCTTTTTTAAGTATCTAGTTCCAGTTTTTGTGTTACATGCATAGACTAATGTTTTGCAGTTGATCATTTATACAGTTGTTTTCTGTCATATCCATTTGAGCCTATATCACATCTTACAATTTTTTTGTTTTATTGAAAGCCGTCAAACAAAAAAACAAACACACCCCATACACCCTACTAACTTAATACTAACACACAAAACTATGTACAGCTTCAAATATTGACGTTTTACACACCTAATAAGAACAACTATCCCAAAATGACAGCCATACTCACAAACTTGGGTTAACCTAAAAGGAAGGTTATCCATGCTAAGACGCATGGTGCAGCTTGTGCCTCTACTTAGTGCTGTCTGGTTTTGTCTTATCTTTATTACTCTCCCAGATTGGGAAAACACTTGAATGCTCACAGAAAACATTATCTCCTAGCCATTGAAAGAAAGAAGTATTCTGCTTTTATTGCTCTTTATCAGATTGTGTCTGTAGAGACATAAGAACCAGATACAGAGTTGCTTCTATATTACATTTATTTATTTCCTAGAGGAAAGCTATATTTTAGTCAGTGTTCATTTTTATTTATTTGCTTTCTCTTAACACTTGCTACTAGACAAAGCCACGGGCCTTAATGTAGTCATTCCCCTATAAAAGAATGAGAAAAACACATCAATTTTTCTTTTATCATGCTCTTTTGACCAGACATTTTTTGTTTTTTATGTTTCTGTGCCTGCTTTTCTTAAAACTGAAGAAGGAGAAAGAGAGAATAAAGAAGAAAAAACAAGGGCAGCTGTTTACTTTTGTATCCCCATTACACTTGAAATTAACTGAGAAACGTTACAACATGCAAATTATATCCTGCATTATAAAAATACTACTGTTAATAAAATTTTTATTTACTTACAGCTAACTCTCTTCCTCTTTCCTAAGTGTTCTTCCATACATTAATGACATGAAGTATGACATATACTTTAGAGTCCCCTACATATTTTACAAAGTCAAAAAGTCCAATATTTTCAGGTTTTCTTGTTCTGTCATGCTTCAAAAATATAATTTAATGTTTTGTAATCCCACATTTACGAGTTGCTAGCTTTATTCCTGTTTATTTCCATCTCCCAGATCCAGTCTCTGCTTCATTTCCAATTTACTCTTAGTTCTAGTCAACTCTTGTGCTTTTTTCTGTCTCTCAAACATTTTCTGTTGAAACATTGAAAAAGGTTTCACTGGCATAGTCTCTCTGTTCCCTGCATTACCAGAAGAACAAGAAGCAGAATCTCCTTCTGTTTCACAGCTAACTTTTTGTTGGACAACTTTTGTGTTTCCTCCTTAGCATGTTCTGCATCAAAAAAAGGATTATGTCCCTCCAGGAAAGAATATTCTGAAGATAGCTGGGTACAGCAGTTTGAATTTCATGCCTGCTTCTCAACATTCCCTGATTAGTGGAATAAATTTACTCCTCTTTTGCATAGTGTACACTGAGTAATCATTTTCCACAAACAGTCTAATGTTTCCCACTTTTAGCACTTTATCTTTCTGCTACAGTTTTGCCAGAATCAACTCCTTCTGCTGGTAGAATTGCATCTTTACTATTAAAAGTCTAGGTTGCTTTTACATGTCCAGGTTTGGAGTATACATATGATTTCCCCTTCCAACTAACACCCCTGCTGTGGAATACCAGTCCAGTTGCTTATTTGTGCTTTCATAAAATTAATAGTCTATTCCTTCCAGCTTCTCTGGTACAACAGAAAAATCTCAGCTTTTCCCTACACACCCTGTCCTCTAATTCTGTTAATTTTGAAACATTTCTTCCTGAGCAGTCTCATATTCAGCCAGCCTTTTCTTCAATTCAGCCTCTGATTTTTGCAGTTTTATCACCTCCTCTGAATGTCTGTTTAAAGCTTCTTCCATTTTCCAGCCTTTTGTTATTTATCTGAGTAAATTTGACCTATTTGTTTCCTGTAGGTTACTGGAAGTCTGAAATTTACCCAAAAATAAGGGTTTACTGGTTGTCTAATCTGAGTTTCTGTTTTCATACTGGGAGAGTTGAAATTAAGTTGTTACTGAATGTGTAGCCATATTGGAAGTCACAACTTCTCCTGTGGATCATAAAGATATGCCTGACCTGTCTATAAAACTAAAGGGACTAAAACATTTTTACTGCTTGTATCTTGCTTTCTATATCCTTAAACATGAGCTTTCAATTTCTCAATGTTTGTATTATCTTTTGTTGTGTCTTCCCACATATCCTTAGCTTCCATAACTCAATCCCTTTTAATTTCTACTCCTAAATACATTTTATTATATCCCTATAAATATGGGTATTGCTGAATCAATTCATATGAGAGTACATAGTTTATAGCATTTGTTTTATCTTCAGAAATTTTATATCCTGAAAAAAAACAGAACTGTCTTAGAATATTCCACAACACTGAAATGTCATTTTCTGATTCTATAAGGTACAAAATAATATCTGCAAATAAAGCAAACTTTTCTTGAACACCATGCCAATTATATCCTTTATTTCCTGAGTCCCCCTTATATTTTCTTGGCCAATGGTTCTAAATATAATGCGAATAACAGAGGTGAAAGAGGACACCCTTGCCTAGTTCCTCTTTCAGACACAACTTATGAGAGAGGACCGTCTCACTATGATTTTTGCCTCTGATCCCTTATATATCATTCTAATTAATATTATTATTATATCTGGAAATGCAAATGTGTCCATTGCTCTTCTCTTAAAATTCCAGCCAACTCTGTTGAATGTTTTCTTTTCATCAAACCCCACCAATAACAGTGATATTTTTGGGTTCCTATTACGTTGTCGAAGTTTTACAACTTCGAACACCATATGGTTGAACCCATATGTTCGAAGTTGTAAAACTTTGAAAACGTTAAAAAAAAAGAAAAAAGAAAAAACTCACCTGACTGTTTGGGGCAAGCCCCCCCTGCACCCCCCACTATAATGCAGTACAGTGCGGAAAGGGAAGATTTCCCTTTTCTACAATGTAGTGCAATCTTGGAGTTGGTATATTTAAAGAGCAGGGGGTGCAGGGGGGCTTGCCCCCCTGCTTAAAACAGTCAAGTAAGTTTTTTATTTTTTTCCTTTTTTTTTTAAGTATTCAAAGTTTTACAATTTTGAAAATATGGGTTCAATCATATGGTGTTCGAAGTTGTAAAACTTTGATCATGTAATAGAAACCCATATTTTCTGATGTTCTGCTTCTCTCTGAATAATTTTCTATTAATGCTGTCAAATGTTTGGCTGCCCTCCACAAAACCTCATTGGTCCATATCTATCAATTTTGGCATCTCCTTTGCCATTCTATTAGCCATTATAGACATAAACACTTTATAATCTATTGAAATGGGCCTATATGAAGCTGGGTCAGATGGGTCTTTACCATCTTTAAGTATTACATCCACCACAGCTTTTTTTCTAGGATGTTGGTGCCTCCCATCCTTTTAAAATGCTTGTTAACAAAACCTTCCAGATCTTTATCACTTTCTTCCCTCTTAGCTTCTAACCATCTATTCCTGGAGAATTTTCAACAGATTGGTTAGACATCACCATTTTTATCTCATCTCCTCCTATCTTAACTGTCAATTTTTGAGCCTTGTCTACCTCTAATCTTGGCATATTTAAGTCTTCCATAAATATTTCCATTTGTGCTTTTTCTTGATTTACCCACTTCTCTGCTTTATACAAATTTTCATAAAATTTCCAAAATATCTCAAATACCTCTACAGGATCCTTTTTATTTTTCTATTTACAGGCTCCCTAAGTTTGGCAACAACCCTTTATGCTTTCTCTTGTCTAGTTATCGTACCTTGGGGAACAATATTTAAATTCTCTCTGAGTACCTATTACTGAATTCATGTCTTTCATACCAAATAATTTCATATATTTCTTCAGAATTCTACCCTCTTTTGCTACATTTTCCTTTCTAGGCCCTCCAGATATATCCTCATTGTTGCAAATCAAATTACAGTCCCCACTTATAAGTAATATTCCTTACTGAAAGCTGATTATTTCTTCCAAAATGTTTGTTAAGCTCCAAAGTAGCAGTTTTAGGTAGAATATAAATACATGCCAGTTTAATCTTCATCCCTTGCCAGTGGCCCCTTACTACCACAACTTTGCCATTATCTTTTCCCCTTCTTTTATCACTACTGAAGCTCTTCTAGCAATTAATATAAGTACTTCTCCTTTCCTTTGTCCTTGTTATTCTGCAGAATATCCACCATGAAATCATTTCTTTGTCAAATTCACATTCTTAGTTCTTTCCACACGTCTTCTGTAGCATTGCTACTTGCATTCTGTATTTCCTAATATAATTAATTATTATTTCTTTTTCAGCTATATCTGTTAGATCATGTAAATTCTAAGATAATAAGAGTAAGGAAAATGTCTCCATTATGGTAAAGAAGACTATATGTGGCATATTTTTAAATATCTATTTCCAGCTTTTGTGATACCTGCATCTTTTAATGTTGGAAGGTTAATCCTTCATACAGTTTTTTCTTATCATCAACACTGAAACCTATGTCACATTTTACAAGATGTTTTTGTTTTAATAAAAATTCTCAAAAGAAACACCCCCAAAACCTGTTAATTTAGTACAAACACATATAGCTATGTACAGCTTCAAATAATGAAGTTTAACGGTCCAAATAGGAATGTTTGTGCCAAACAGAGAGCTGCTAACACAGGCCCTTATTAACCTGAAACTGAAGTTATCTGTGCTAAGACATATGTTATCACCTAAGCTGCTTCTTACACTAATTGATGAGTGTTTTGTTTTTATCTTTATTCCGCCTCCCTAGATGTGAAAACTACCTGCATACTTTCAGAAATCATTAACTTTTAACTTTGAATAAACCAGTGTTCTTTCTTTTATTGCCCTATTATCAGCTTGCCTCCATGAAAATGTAAAAGACAAAAGAAAGATGTAGTCCTTTGTTGCAGCCTGACAGACAAGCTAAAACATTCATTGGTAAAAGAAAAGTTTTCATTATATTTGCTGTTGCCATATTTACCTGTTTCCTCTTAAAATCTGTTATTAGATTAAGCCAAGGGCCTTAATCTAGAAAATCACTTATGCAAAAGTAAAAGAAAACAATATCAGCTCTACATATATTTTGATCTGTGTACTTTTACTTCCATCACCCACTTTAATAAACCAAGATTATAGCCTATTAACCTAAGCATGATCTTGTCTTGCTTTTCTTCTTTTCCTGTACTGTAATGCCTACATTTGTAATGCCAGAAAAAAAAGGAAAAGAGGAAGAAAAGAAAAAAGGCATGTTTACTTTAATAAATTTATGACATACAATAAGGACTAAAATACTTGACTATAAAATATGCAATTTACATTTTGAAAAGTTTCATAGAAAATAAAATGTTTTTCTTACAGTTACATTTTTCCTTCCTCTTCCCCTCCAATCAGAGTCCATTCAAACATTAATGACATGAAGTGAGGCAAATGCTTTACAATTCCTCACAAGTTTGACAAAGTCAACAAATGTTTACACTTTCCATTTATTTTTATACATCTGTATTTCACAGATGTGACTGATGTTTTGCAGTCTCACATTTATTCATTAATTTTCATGTTGCCAGCCTTCTTCCTGTTCATCTTCCTCTCCCAGCTCCAGATTCTGGTTCGATTCCATGGTACTCTCAACTCCTTTGGTCAACTCATTTGCTTTTCTCTGTCTCTCAAGCATTTTCATTTGGAACAGTGGAAAAGGTTTCACTGACAAAGTCTCTCAGTGTGCTTCATTATCAGAAAAATGAAAAGCAGAATCCCCTTCTGCTTGATGGCTCATTTTTTGTTGGACAGATTTTTCCATTTTTCCCTAGCCTGTTCTGCATCAAAAATGACTATGATCTGCAGGGGAAAATATTCTAAAAACAGCTGTATAGAGCAGCTTGAATCTCATACCTGCCTCTTGACATTCCCTGATTACTGGAATAAATGTGTTTGTCCTCTGTCTGCTGTACATTTCTGTTAGGATCAACTCTTTCTAGTGGTAGGTTTGCAGCTTTACTAATACAGGTCTTGCCTGCTTTCTCATGGCCAGATTTGGGGACATATACACCATGTGCCCTTTCATGTAACTTGATTTCATATTTCTGATAGGAAAATTGGTTAGACAAACCGCATTCTGTTAAAACTTCTCAACAACACAACATATCAACAGTTTATACCTAATTATTGAGCCCTACTTAGTCAAAACTTGAGTAATCATTATAATCTCTACACCCTCCAGAACAAGTATTAGTATGTGGCCAGAAGGAGTGTCAGACAAGCTTGATCCATCTTTATGAGTGCATTACAGGAGAAAATAGCAAAGGAATAGCATTAGATGAGGGTCTAGAAGAACACTAGCAAGGCATTTGACTCAGTCCCATATAGGAGTTTGCCAAGAAAACTGAAGGGATTGGATGTAGGCTCAAAACTAAACTGGATTACTGTATAGTTAAATGGTAAGAATCAGAAGGTTTGCAGTGACAGGGAACAAAATCAGGAATAAGAAATGTGACAAGTGGAGTACCACAAGGA
Organism: Protopterus annectens; assembly: GCF_019279795.1. Taxonomy (NCBI): domain Eukaryota; kingdom Metazoa; phylum Chordata; order Ceratodontiformes; family Protopteridae; genus Protopterus; species Protopterus annectens. Next base: position 530,969,232 of record NC_056745.1, read on the forward strand.
TCAGACCTGGGTCCAAGACACTTTAATGGATTTATTTCTGAAATATTTGAAATACTGGAGAAGAAGATAAGTCAGTTTGCTAATGACACAAACTTAGGGGCAACAATGGAGGATGGGGTTGATTATAAGGACAGATTTGGAAAGGCTGATGAAATGGCCTGAACAGTGGCAGCTAGAGTTCTGTGCAGGCAAGTACAAATACTGATAGCAGGATAAAGAATTTAGAAGTACTGATGGCTCTTAGACTGGACCACCAGGATCTGAGTGAGCCAGCAGTGGTAGTCGCCAACTGAAAAGTGAAGACTGGTGTGTATACTCATGGGAATAGTGAGCAGAAGTAAAAAGGTAATGCTTCTGCTATACCAGCACTGGCCGGGGTACACCTTAAATACTGTATCCAGCCCTGGCTGCTGAGAGGAATTCAGAATAAAGACACCAGGAAGCTGCACTGGTTAAAAGGGAATGGACATGACCAGAGAACAGAAGCTTTTCTCACTTGAAACAAACAAAAAAAAAGATGAGCATGCATTGATACTGATCCATAATATCACGTCAAGGGGATTTAGAGGGGGGGTGGAGTAGCTATTGGCAGTAGACTGTAAGCATCAACATCCTCACTTAATCTGTAAAAATCTTTCTTCAAACAGGGGCTGCAGATTCATGGAATGGACTATGAGAAAGAGTATGGGAGAGGGAAAAACTAAATCAGTCATAGGGCATGGAATAGAAGGAAAAGATATGAGAAGAAGATAGGAAAAGAGGGGCAATATAATGTTGAACACAAATAAATGGAAGAATAAGTAGGTTTTTTGACTTTTTTACCATTGAGAAAATACAATGTAATAACACAAACTTTGAATTTCAAGACCTACTGGAAGTCCTTGAATTCCTTTAGTTCTCTAAGGACAGGATCCTGAAAAGGCAGAGTAATTAATATACTGCCACCATATAAGGTGACAGACACCAACCACTTCCACTCATACTTCACTTTAATGCTATATACAAAAGACTTAATTTTCTTCACCAGTGACTGCTGCACTGTAATGGCAAATAAAACTGATGACAGGAAGCTTCCCTGCCTGCTACTACACCGACTGTCAGAATTCTGCATTTTAACAAACCAAAATATACTTTTTTTTATAGAAACAGGAACAACACACAAACCAATAAAACACAATACCCAAGGTCTGTGGAGAATCTAACTGGCTGAGAATGCAAGAAACTTGCACCAAACCATTCGCCAAACAGTTCACACCATGATGATATACTATTCCTTAAATTAATGCTAAAGGAATTTTTTAATATAAAAACTTTAATTGGAACCAACACAATAAGCACTTTTGTTTAATACATTTAAAACTTCATCAGATAAATAAACCAAATGTTACAGCTCATTTAAAAAATTGCTGATCATGTGACAGTGTAACAACAAAGCCCCCAAACCATTTATTCAAATTTAAAAGGATAGCGACCCAAAAAACCAAGAGAAAAAATATACATAAAAGAAAACATAAAACATATAAAATTAAATAAAATCATACAACAAAGACATAACTTAAACTAATAGTATAATTACCTTTCCAGAGCTTTGAGCTTCAACAGACAGCTAATAGAAATTTGTTCATTTAGCCCAGGTCAAACATTAGCATTAAAATAAAGCTGCCAAAATAACTCTTGTTTCTCTAAATGCAAAGCCCATGAGCCACAACATTCATTTTTGACAACTTTTTCAGTTATAACAAATTTAAAATCATGTGCAGGATTCTCTTGTATATGTCTTGCTAAGGCATTAGATAACTTAACGTTTCTTATATCATTCACATGTTCTCTAGCCCGACCTTTCAACCTGCATTCGGTCTTACCTATATAATAGGCAGAACAATGTCGTCAAATAGCAGCATATACAACCCCCATTGTACAGCAATTAAATGTTCCATCCAATTTCAATTTTATGTTTTTAATCCTAACAGCATCACAAGCTAAAACCCAATGGCAAAAGCACAAGACCCACATTTTGACATGTGGTATTTATAAGACCTGCCCAAACTATGTTTAGTGGATGTATTACCAAACCTTTCAGTAATACATTTCAGAGTAACACCCCTTTTATAACGAACAATTGGTTTTACACCCAGCTCCTGAAAAATCAACTAATTCTTTTCAACTATCTTTCTAATACCATAACTGTCAGAGTTAAACTGGGTAATAAATTAACAATTAAAGAGAGCTTCATATTCATCCTCAGAACCCTCACGATGAAGTTCTACCCTTTCAACACCAATATTCAATAGCTCACCACCAACACTAGAACCAAAATCTTCAATCTCATTATGGTCATGATGTAATAGGGGATGATAGAATACTCTTTCCCTTTTGTTTACTACTTCAAACATCAACTCATCCACAAATGCATAGGGGTATCCTCATGCTAGAAATATGTTTTTTATGGTGTCACATTCATCCAAACATTCATCAAATAAATATAGCATGCGTGCTGCCCTGACAAACTGCCCTTTCACAACAGCACGCTTCTCTATAAGTGGATGTAAACTCGTAAAATGTAAATAACTGTCTGAGAAAGTAGGCTTGCAATAAATCTGTGAACAAAATTTCCTATACAAGAAATTCTTCTTAAACCATACATCTAAAAAAGCAATACATGAATCGTTAAATTCCAATGAAAATTGTAAAAAACTTGTGGTCTGATTAATGTACCTTTTAGACTCCAACAACTTGTCACCAGTATCATCCCAAACAATAAATATATCATCTAAATAACTGGTGTAAAATTTACAAGCACTCCAAAATTCTGAAACCAACAAAAACTTCTTTTCCCATGTCAGCATTACTATATTGGCAAAAAGGCACCCACAAGCTGAACCCATCACCACCCCAGTCCGTTGTACGTAGTAATTCCATTCAAAGATGAGAAAATTATTCTTTAGGACAATTCAAGAAGAATATCATAGATATTAGTCAAATCCTGTGACACCCCCCCCCCTTATCAAACAGGTACTCAGTAAACCAAGATAGACCAATATCATGGGGGATAACAGAATAAAGATCATTATCATCAACTGTGACAAAAATCACTCGCTCATCAAATTCCAGAGCATTTATCTTACTCAAAAAATCCCAAGAATCAATACAAATGTGGGGTTCTTTCATGGCCAAATGTTTAAGTTTTAAATCCAAAAACTTGGTGCAGGGGTTAAGTTATAGACCCCCTAGCATCCACTATTGGTCTCAATGGTGGCTGATGTAAATCCTTATGTATTTTTGGGATGCCAAAAATAACAGGGACTTTAGAGACTTCAATATTTAAATAAGTATATTCATCCAAATCAATCTGTTGGTCAATAAATATATCCTTTAAAATAATCTTAATTTTCTGGTATGCTGTATTTACTTCATTAAGGGATGAAGTCTCATACATACCATCAGACAACATTACCCGCATTCTTTCCATAGTCATCAGCATCCATAATGACCAGCCCACCCCCTTTGTCAGGCTTCTTAAACCTAAGATTGTGCCTATCAAGTTTGTGTAACAACTCAATTTTCTTACTATGTAGGTTTGTGGAAACATGTTGTATCATTGATTTCTGGGAAAATGTCTGACGTAAATCTAATTCACATAGTTTTTCAAAGACAGAACTGTAGGGTGAATAGGTAGATTAAATGTACTCAATTCCTGAACAGAAGTTTAAAATTCAATTTCAGAGTATACAATTTAAGATTCATAAGACTATGTGGAAGGTTTGCTTGTTTAGTGGGAATGAAAGTCAGTCCACATTCAAACAAATCACCACAATCAGAATTTATAGGATATGATGAAAGATCATATATCTTAAAGTCACCTTTTATATTTTTTACTATATGACAACCAAAATTAGTATCTGCTTCACAAGAAAACAGAACTCTGTTCACAAAAAACAAACTGGTTGTCAGACACAGTCTCTTGGGGTACCGCATCATTATTTATTTATATCTGGAATTCCACTGATTCTGATTCTGCCAATAAAATTGGCCTCTGTCCTGGGGGTGAACCGATGTATCTGAATGCTGCTTGTGATCCTGTGTTGCACGTACGCATTCTGACTTACAGAGTAGTTGAGATTCTAAAGGAACCTGTGCACCATTATTAGATCCGATTTCATGTTGAACTGAGTTTACATTGTTAACCCCCCCCCCTTCGGGGATGTTGTTAGAAGAAACATTATTATTGAACTTCAAACCCCAAATCTGAGAAGACAGGGGAGAAGAGTAGGCAGTGCAGCTGGCATATGTACTCCTATCCCTCTCTAATTTTTTTCATTTTCTTAATTTTCAGTGAATTTTTTTGGTATATGCTTGTGAAAATACGTGTGTAATCAGTTTTATTATGGTCAAAACCTGTCATGAGGTATTGCATTGTCCAAGACTTCAACATCAGCCATTAATTTATCAATTCCCGTGGTATTGAATTTAATAAGCAACTCCATTAATTCACACCCGTGGCTGTCAAACATATTTAACAGTTCAATGTGAAGTGGTGAATTCTCAATACGCCCCATAGGTAATCGTCAGGTGTGCAAACCCTTATAAAACAAAAGCACTTATTGTGTTGGTTCCAATTAAAGCTTTTTATATTAAAAATTTCCTTTGACATTAATTTAAGGAATAGTTTATTATCATGGTGTGAACTGTTTGATGCAAGTTTCTTATATTCTCTGCCAATCAGAGTCTCCGCAGACCTTGGGCATTGTGTTATACTTCTTTATAGGACCAAATCAGACTTGCCCAAGACCACATATACAGTTGTATTACAATCCACTCACTGTGACTAGAAGGTTTTCTTACATTTGCATAGGTAAGGATATTCATTGCCATACCTCTCAACTGTCCGAATTTTTGCAGTATATACAGATTTTTTGCCTCATATTTTTGGTCTGTTCCTCATAAAGTTTATGGTTTTCTGGCAAATCACTGAAGACTGAAGTCACTAAATAACAATGGAAATTTGAGTTTCCACCTTCATATCCATCAAAAAATGCATGATAAAATGAAATCTGCCATTTTATCAACTTTTTAAGTTTATAATAGCAATATTTAAAATTTGTCACTGATTTCTGGGACCTTGTACCCAATTATTTCTAGCTTTGTCCAGATTTCTTCTGTTTAGAGGTTGAGAAGGATAATCATTGCACATTATACATTGTCCCAAATCTGGTTGCCAGATACAAAACACAGTTGGTCAGGATGAATTAGGATCTTAATTCATCTGGAAGAAAGTTACATGTAAACTTGTAAATCACATGGTCTATGTTTTGTGGGCTAATAATCTTCCATCAGACAGATTCTTATCTGGATTCATCAGCAAAGTAGTTATATACCCTAATTTCCTTAATTTCCTTTTAGAGGTATGGAAGTTAAGTATTTCCAGCAACCAAGAATGTGTCATGCCCAGCAGCAGTATTCAGATATTCACAGGTAGGTGATATAATTTTAAAATTTTTCTGCATGTGCGTGTATGTATGTATAGAAAAAAAAAAAAAAAAATATATATATATATATATATATATATATATATATATATACACACACACACACACACACACACACACAAACACACTTGCAGAGACCCTCTCAATGAGTACACAAAAGCAATGTGACCATCGCCTCAGCCAAATAACTCAATGACTCCCTCTCAGACCGAGGTTCTGCTAAAGTCTGCATTTTGATCAAGTGATCCACAGATAGTGCATGATCCTCTAATGTGGGAAAAAAATCACCTATTTCAGGATGCATAAATATGTAACTCCTCATATCACCTTCTACAGCTCAGCCATCCAAGTGAATATTTTCAGCCGCTTTGGCATTACAATACAGAACTGCATACAAATTCTCTTAGTGGTAAGAGACATCTTACGGTCCAAGATCTGCTGGATGGAAGCTTTTACAGGAGGCAATGGAGAAGACGATCAGTCTGCTTATGAAAAGTTAAGGACATCAGAGGAAGAATCTAAGGAGGTGGAAAGACTGGCCAAGCTGTCATGGTCCTGACAAATAATTTATATTCTGACTCAAGTACTTGGTCCTGCAGGAAAAGAGGGGAAACAGGTCCAAAATGGACAAGCATTTTCTCATTTAACTTTTTGAAACAATCAGAGGCCCATACTTTCAAATGCCCATTTAGGAAACATATATGGGTGTTCCACAGCATACACTCTGAAGGGTATTCAGAGTCTTGGCATGTTCAAAATTCCACACCTAGTTCTTAAAGACTATTTACAACTAGCAAGACTGGAAAAAAACATGATGCAGATTCCAAGAGCTGTGATTGCTCATGCCCCTGAGAAGGGGAAAGATAATGTGGGGTCTGATAATTACGAGATTACTGTTTCTAGCCAAAGTCACATACATTCTATCTGTTATGGCCATTGAGTTCTACAAGGGAGAAAAATGGAAGGCATAATAATCATCAACCCCCCCTTTTCCCCATTTCTTTTTCTATATAGGATCAGGGTGTCACATCTCTGTTCAATGTCACTCTTCTATCATCCTCGACAGTCATGCCTGACTGTTGCTGGTCTTCTTTCAAGCAATCTGTCCAGCTGTCTACTTTACATACTTGTTCCCATTTGCTTCTTCCTGTCTCTTCCAAATCTTCTTCACCAAATGATTTCTGCTTTACTGCAAATGTGATCGAACCACAGTAATCTGTTCTCTTTAACCTTCTATGCAATTAGAGCTACTTCTGCTTCTGCTCTGATGTTCTCATTTCTTCATCTGTCCCACAGTGTGCATCTAACCACCCATCTTAGGCACTTCATTACTGTCATCTCTAGTTTCTTCACCTGCTCTGCCCTCACTGCCCAGGCTTGTATACCATACAGTAGTACTGGTCAGACCACTGTTTTGTCCTTATGTTTCAGATTCTTTGGCATTCTTCTGCCACACACTACCCCTGACATTCCGTGCCAGTTGGCTGCAGCTCCTCTGATCCTAGTTTTAACTTCCTCATTCAGATTCCCCTTCTCCTCAAAAACCCCTCCCAGTTACTTGAAGCTGTTGCTCTATTCCACTATTTTGCCTTCTATCTCAGTTTTGAGCTTCTTATGATTTCCCTCATTTGCTGCCATGACAACTTTCTTTTCTGTAATCAGTGTCATCCCTTGTGCCTTCTGTTTTGCATTCCATTCCCCCTATCATCTGCTGAGGTTCCTGTTCAGAGTCTGCTTGTAATGCCACATCCTATGCATACAGCAGCTTTACTGACCTGTCCCTACCAGCTTGTTTGTTTAAGTAGTCCATCACCATTATGTATAACAGTAGGCTCACATCTCAACCCTGATGTACCCCTACTCCCACATGGAACCTCTCTTTGAGTTTGAACACTGCTCGTACTTATGTAACTCACCACTGTAGACACATGATGATCTACCCTTTGATCATGTGTCTACAGTGGTGAGGAAATCATTTTATGTTGTACAACTTATAAACAAAGGTATGGCATCTAAGTCCAAGGAAGTCATTGTTACACTGTATTCGGCATTCATCAGACCTATCATTGAGTACAATGCCCCCTTTAGTATGTACCTAACCAGGCATATCCAACAACTGGAATGTCCACAGAGGTTCCTCACTAAAAGAATACAGGGCATAAGTAATATGTCTTATGCAGACTGCCTCAAGGCCCTATCCCTGTATTCTGTCTCCTAAAGGCTTTTGAAAGGAGATCTATGCCTGGCATACAGGGCATTGTCAGACCCCACTCTGATGGACCTCCTGCATATCCACAAAACAAACAGTAGCAGAATTACCCATTCTAAAGACTTAAAACCTTGCCTGTGATATAAATAAGACCTGCTGGAGAGATAGGTATGTATCCCAGAGACTACCCCGTCTATGGAACAGACTCCCCAGTTCCTCCCTAATCCAATTCAAGTGCAACTTGGACAATTGGATGGGAAACCGGAAATTCATCCCTGGTTTGGCACCTATGTCTCTGATGCAAATAGGTAACCTGTAAATGGTTCATCTCCCAGGCCCATGCTTATACTTATTAAGGGTATCAGAACTTGTCAGAGATTTGAGATGCATGGCTAGGCTTAAAAAGGTCCTTGTGGTTGTTAGCCTAGCAAACACCTATGAACTGGATTCTTGTACAAAGCCTGTGCTAATTCTAACAATATTATGAGGATTATGAATCATTGCAGGACTGCCCAAACCAACTTTTTTGGGGACCTTGTCATATGCTTTCCCCAAATCTAGGAATGTCTGGATGGACACTTTCCTCAACCTCTAACTTATTTTTCACTATCTCACTGCAAACATTGGGTCAGTTGCACTGCATCCTGATCTGAATCTGAACTGCTCATCTCCCATCATAATTTATACTAATATGCATACTCATTTCACAGTAACCTTCTCTTGGCACTTTCATGCAGTATATCCCCTTTGTTCTTGTACACCGACACTAGAATGCTTATTCTCCAGTTATCTGGGATACACCTTTCCCTCCATACTGCTATGAGCACTCTCAGGACCTATTTCTTCCCTAACCCACCCAACATCTTCATCATATATGCCTTGCCCTCATCTCAGCCAGCCACTTTGCCTGACTTAAGGGTCTTACTTCTATGGTGTGCTCTTCTTCCTCTTTATGTAGGCTGTGTATGGGGCACTATAATTTCTGTGTGGTTTTCAACATTTAGAATCTGCAGGAAGTACTCTTTTCATCTGCCTTTGATATCATGTGGACTGGTGAACAGATTGTTGCTGACATCCCTTATAAATGGTATCTTATGACTATCTTTATTTTTTGGTCTTTGTCTTGCAAACTGATATGCCTTTATGCCATCTGATGAGTAACTACCCAGAAGCTGGCACAGTGCATCTAATGTCTTGTTTTTTTAAACTGTGACTTCTTTATTGGTCTCTTTGTTAGCCATCTATTATTCCTTCATATTCTGGTCCATCCTTTCTGTCTCCCACTTTTTTCTCCCCTCTTTTTTTTTGGTAACTTCCTGGACATCTATGTTCCACTACCAATTTTCCTTATGAACCTTATTTCTATAGCTCCAGGGCTGGAAAACATGTAATAGTGGCAACACATTAAAACACCAAAGTTTTAATTCTTCTTAAAATTGAAATATTGAAATGAAACGACTTCAAGACAAATATGACAAAATATAAAAAGTCCCAATGCTGAATAACACGATTACAGCATATCCTTCTTGCCCTTCTCATAACCATGAATATTTTTTCGTCCGATCTTTGTTAAATTTCACAAGCCTTTTTATTTTCTTTGACGGAGTATTGTCATCTTCAGAACTATTCATCTATAATGATGAAAAGTTTTTACATATTCAATTTTATTTTTAGTAGAATACAGAAATCAGCAGTGATGGAATCTTGTTTAAAATTATTTTAGCTTGCGAACTGCTTGCTAAGTAACTGGCCCATTATATGTGACATAATACAATGTTAACATATTAGACACCATCTGGAGCAATCATAAATGAAAACATTCAAAACCTAACAAGTGCTTTATGAGTTTGCTAGAGTTTTTTTTTTTCAACAAAGCATCACATTAGAATTTGCACAAATCCGGAACATCCTCCCTGACCAATATCTGTGGAATACCTCTAGGACCCACCGAGATAATCAATGTCCAGAGCAGATGGACATTAACTCTAGGTAGTAAAAAAAAAAAAAAAAAAAAAAAACTAACAGGGCACTTATCTGGTGTTACTAAATATTCAGTACAGCAACAAGCTGCTCAAACCAACTGTCAAAAACAGCATTCGACCTGGTGGCAAAAGAAGTTCTAGGTAGTTGCATCTGTACATCCCCTTTATACCCTATGTTCAGGAGCATAAATGTGACATACGGATGGTGTATACATGATCTTTTTTAGCCATTTTCATACTGGCTGAGCATCAGGTTGTCCAAGGTGGGACATTTCTTCTATGAAGAATACTGCAACAGTGATATATAAGAATATCAATATTTCTGCTTTGTAACAAACACATAGAACATTAGAAAATTTGATAACTACTGTCTAGACCACTCTCATAACTTTTCCCAATGATCCCAGACATCACACTCATTAAGTGCTATAATTAAATGAAAGTAGTGCATCAGGCTCTTACTTGCATAGCCATTCAGTCAAAATCAGAAATCATAGTCTCATTAGACAACAGACTTATCAAACAACCTTAAGCACTTGTTCTCTGGCCACATGCAAAACATTACTTCATTTTCTGTAAAGCAAAGAGAGTGCACTGCAGAATAAAGATTGCATCAGTAAATAAAACAGTACATCATTAAATAAAACAGTATGAAAATGTCAAACTAATAATGATAATACAGGTGATTTTACTTAAGTATTCAAAAGAACTTCTGTGTAGCTATAAACCTACACAGGAGTACACAGATATAGAAAGAACAGCAAAGGTTGTGTTTCACAGCTATCACAGGACTGTGATAATGATGACATCAAAGATCTTTGCAACTTGGCTCATCCACCTGACAGCATCGGAACTAAGGTTACAAAACCCCCTGCATCTTGAGTCTTTTTTTTTGTTTTATAATAATTAAGTTTAATATAAAAAGTTTTATATACTGCATTTCTTCATGACATATCACTTTTCCATGCCACAGATTTGCTGAAAGTAACCATGATACTTTGTAAGGATTCTGCAAATATTTACACACCTGCAAAAATTTCTCTTTAATTTTCATCTTTAAAAAAATAAAAGCGATTCCAGGATTCAATGAAATGTAATTACTCTATAATTCGCACCTCCGTTGGTACCTAAACAAAATCTTCTGGATTCAAACAATTCTGACTGTAGTTGACAATGGGTATAAAACATTTAAAATACCCTATGTTCATCTCCTTGACCAATTCACTGTTTTCAGAGCTAAAGGGCTTGATTCTAGAACCATCATACATTCTTCCCAAGACACCAGCATCTTGCAAAAGGGTCTAACACAGAGATATAACTGATGGCAGATTCACAGCTTAAAACTCAATGCCAAAAAATGCATTACCGTACCTTTTAGGAAGTCAACTACCTAGGGAAATTATGGCATTGATAACACACCTAAAAGACAAAAACAACTCCAAATGCCTCTATCACGGTGGAAAAAACTAACACAATTTAAAAAAAAAAACTTTGTGAAAAAAAGGACACATCATAAAAACAAAAAACAATTTTAATATCAATAAGCACTTTCAACCTTACAGTGGGTCTTCTTCAGACATAAAACTGTATTGCTTATAAATTTAATATGATGTTATCAGTGCAAGCAAGAAGTTCTGCTACTGTTATATTACAAAGAATAACACCAAGGATCCAAATTTGCAAAATTAGCAATTACAGCCCAACATGGGATCTAATCACTGAAGTAAAAGGCAAACAGAGGGTTAATTTGTAGTTAATCTAAACTATATTATGTACACAAAAGAGCAAACTACTCTAATACATAGATTTGGGATGATAAATTAGGTGTTTTTCCTTGTATGAATGTCTGTTACTGATATAATCAGTATTAGAAAACCGCCGATTACTTTATGGTAGGGATTATGAAGGGAGGGTCATGCTTTCTAACTTGGTAACGTTCATTGAACAGATAATTACTGCCCTGGACGAAGGTCTGACAGTTCACACAGCATATTTTTGCCTACCACAGGCATTTGAAGCATTCCGATATGAAGATTTACTGGGTAAGCTGAAACAATTAAAAATCAGCTGCTATACAGTTACACATAGCACATAAAAAGTGGAGTACCATAGGAGTAGTACAGGGTTGCCAGTGCTACTTTGTTGTACACACTCACATTGGTCTGTTACTGTGGCAGGCTGCTGCTAGCTGCAGCTATGTGCCACTGAATTGCTCAAAGTAATGTGGTGTGTGTGCACTACCTTGGGCAAGCTACCATGCCCTAAGTTACTTATTATGACATTCCCTCTACTGTCAAGCTGCTTATATGCCACTATAGTGAGGCACTTCATGTTACTGCTGTCTATATGCTTCTTGTCACAAGAGACATATAGATAGCAGTAATATGAAAAGCCTCAACTGTATATCTATATTCTGTAGTCTGTTTGGTCTCCAGTTCTTCGCATCCTTGAACATTGCTGTTAGAGAGGTGTGCAGACAGTGCTTGTCCTAGGTTAGTCATAATGTGGTGTGTACATGCAGCAAATGCAGATACCTACCTTGTTAGTTGAAATGTCTTTCAGTATCAGAGTCAGAATTCAGAAACACACACTTCACTCAGTCAAACATGGCATGAACATGCAGCCACAAAGAGTATGATGAGAAACATGACTACATGAATGCATGCGATGTACAGGAAGTCACACACATGATTCAAACTCTCATCTCAGAGTTGAAACCTTATTGGAGAGAGCTGATGACGGTTAGCTAACTTCATTCAAGATCAGAATTTTCAGAGGTAATGTGGGACCTGGGATTTATCTGTTGACCTCGGGACAGTCCAACTCAAATATGGATATCTGGCAACCCTGATGGGCACATACTGGCAAACAGAGGCATAAAAACTCTTCCCACCATTAACATGATTCCCTGGCATTGGTCAGAGTAAACAGGTTCCTCATCCCAGTTATCAGTGGCAAATATTTATGTCCATTTTGGTGATATTAGTCAATATGACCTGTGCCTATGACCTGTGGTGAGTCATCCACTAATCCCATATCTGTATACACACCTCTTAAATGCCTTAACAAGAGTGAGAGTTTACACCCTTCAGGACTGCTAGTGTTCATGTACATAAGGATGAAATTAAAATAGCTCACCAGTCTCAAACTGCCTTGCATAAAGCCTAGAATCTTGTCAAAAGCTGAGTTAGCTTGCTAGTATGAAATTAGGAAATAAATAATGGGTACTCATTGTAAGTACTAAATGACTGACTTCACCCTTAAAAATAGCTTCTACCCATCGGAAAAATAATTCAGGACTCTGGCAAACAGTGCAGACCACTTTTCCCAAATTCTACTGGAACTTCTGTAATAGGAGAATGCTGTTACTGTTATATAGTCTCTTCTACCCAAGTTACCATACTCTATCTGGGACAAATGTCTTCCCTGAATACACACAATGCCCCAATGCAATGTTTTCAAATATTAGAACAGCCAAGTTTACTAAACCCATTTATGTTTCTTGATAGCCAGCTAAAAAATTCACTCAACATCCTATGCCGTCAGTGCTATCCGAAGCTAACAATGGCCAGCTCCATCTCCTTCTATCAGGTCTCTTCAAGAAAGCATCAACAGAACTGACTAAAAGATAGCTAACAAAATAGATCTCACCACCCATCCTCACCTTCCAAACATTCAACAACAAAGAAACTAGAAAGTACAACTCCCAAGAGCTACATGCCTCTGCTGTTAGGTGGTCATCCACATACACTCCAAAGAAGGAAGGGAATGTTGTTTGTCTTTTGGCTTTTTCTGGCTAGGGATCGCCACAGCGGAACTCTGGTCTGCTAATGACTGGCAGTGAATTTTTATGCTGCCGAGTTGCCAGCCTGACACCCAACCTTCAAAGAAGGTACACCCATTCATGCATGCACCTACCTGCATGTCTTTAAATGTCACTCGAACGCGGGGAGGACTAAGGGAGAAAAAAGTACATCTAGTAGGAGCAATAGCTTTTAATGCACTCTAGGTTCCTGACACCCAAACATATCAAAGAAATAAAAATGGTAAACGTACTAAGAAAATAAGCAATACACTAAGAACTCATAACCATATATTTATGTTCCTATTGATGGGTGAAGAGAAGCAACATGGCCCATGTGAATTCATATAGTCCTCTGTTCTCCCTATTTACATATCTCTCTCAAGATGGGTAAAAATAATCAATGAGAGGTCTCCCGATTCATAAACTGATCTTGTTTGCAGCCTCTGGTGCTCATTAAGATCAATTGTCACAATAACTGCCCAAACTAAATTCACTCCACTCCAGGGAATGCAGAATTACTTTAGCCAGTCAATGTGATAACTATATATGACAATTCACATTCAAGTAAAGTATAGGACTCTTCCTTTGGCATTTCTTAGTGACTCTCTCAGATTAAGAAAAAGAAATGAACAACTGTACAAGAAAAACAGTGAGGAAGGGGGAAAAATGATCCAAAAATGTACCATTTTATAACACAAGCATCCATGTACAATTACATACAATGTCATTCGTTTTTATATTCCCCAAAAGATAAATGAGCATACGCAGTAAGATCTCTTCCTCCATCCTCATCTCTACCAGAATGCAAATATGTCCACATATATGGCATTAAAAAAGAAAGCAGCCTTCCTAATAATATAGAAGCAGAACTACCTCCAGTCCATAGCTTCCTAGCATAACATGAAAACATTCAGCAGACAAAGGTAGAGCTATCCTCCCTCCTGAGATGAGAAGGAAACATTAAAAATTCCATGGTGTACTGTAATGGCTGAGGTATCCACAGCCACATTTGACCAGTCCTTGATCTTCACAGAATTATCAACACTGCTCAATGCTACATTTCAGGATTTCATCACTTAATATACTGACTACACCTGCTACTAGTAAGTTCTTAAGTTCTTATTGCAATACACAGTGCATGCAATACTTTTACATGTGTCAAGAACTTCCACTATGTCACAATATGAGTGTGTCTAAAAAAAAAATAAAAATTTACACACACACACACACACACACATATATATATATATATATATATATATATATATATATATATATATATATATATATATATTATAGATGGATGTCATTTAATCTAAAACTGATTGAACATAACTAAACCAAATTCATAGAAACCAGTGTATCTCAAAAAAACAAAAAACAAAAAAACATTTTTTTCTGTCAGAGTGCAAGTACCCCTGCAACCCCCATGTTAGGGGCTTTGCTCTCCACACTTCATAACTTATATGCAACAGTACAGTGGAAGAAAGGGAAAAATATTTATTATTTATTTGTTTTCCAGGGCAGAGGAGTGATCTCCATGAAGCATTTTCAGACTCAACCTGGGAACGGTGTCTGGTTAAGTTACTTACTCAGTCATAAGCACTGGAGGCAGAAGAAATCAAATCTTGCACCACTGGACCACAGAAAACAGCTTCTTAATCTTCTAAGCCATCTACCATACCAGATGTGCCCCACCAGGTCAAAAAATAAAGCACCCTGTCAGGAAGCAAACTACAATATTACTTGTACATCCTTATGACGACTCATACCAGTGATCAAAAATCATAAACTTTCCTTATTATCATTATTTAAATGGTAAAATGCACTGAGGAATACCATTAGATCTGAAATGGATAGTTCACTTTTTTTGGCCACTTGTGATCAGATAAAGTGATGCTTATGCTTTATGCTTTATAAAGCATTCCTTTCTTTTATAGTTTTGACATAGTTTGCTGGTAGTTGCATCCATTGCACAGAATTTTCAAAGTAAGATTTTTTTCTGGTTTATAAGGATTCCTGCTATCCTGTTGGTGCAGAATTTTTTGCACATTTGCAAACTGGTTCATTCACACATGAGGGTTTTCCTGTCCACTTTGCTCCCTTCACACCCTCAATTCACCAGCCACTCCCAAACTCACACCTTTATTCCATTCTATCCCCTCCCATTTTTGCTTACATAATAATTGCAGCTTGAATGAGCACAGCATATAGCTACACTAGCAAACATACATATATTCCCTGCCACCGCCCCTCTCTCTGACACAATCACTCTTTGCCAAGCACATTTCTACCCCTCACCCCACCTCTCAACCTTTTCACACTTTTCTGTGTACCACAAAAAAAAACCCTCAGGGGGTTTCATCTCTTTTGAAATGTCCTCCCCTCTCTTCATATCAACTTACACTCTCCTGCTGCTCTTGTCTTATTCTTCCACCCACACCAATAGGGTTTCCTCCCCTACTTAGTGGGCATCCACTGCTCATATATCTGTTAAAAATCCTTATTTCTCTTAGGTCAGTAATTTCCATTCAATGTCCCGTTCATATACCAAAGTATTCATATTTCCCCAACCCTATCCCCTCCCGTACACACTTTGCATTGAAGATCACATTCACTCTCACTTGCTTTTACTACTGACCCATTTCTTACAACATACTCCCTTAAACTACCCAGAGTTCTCTGTAAGTTCCCTCCTATAATACTCCTCCTGCTCCTATGCAGCAACACTGAACTTAACCCTGGTCCATCACTTTCATCTTGTGTCTTAATTAATGCTCAAAGTATCAAGAGGAAAATGGACCGGCTAAATATCTTTTCCACCCCCATTGCCCTGACCTCGTAGCTATAACAGAATCTTGGCTCAAACCTACTGATCCTTCTATCCAACACTTCCTCCCTGGGTACAACTATTATTTTGATGGGAGACCTAGTTCTAGACCTGGTGGTAGAACATTACTGCTTTTTAAATCTGACTCAAATGTCTACAACTTAGCTCAAAGCAACACTACTTCAGACTATTTTCCTAACTGGCTACTTCTTCTTGTGTCCTCCCCTAACAACTTTCCTATTCATCTTGCCATGGTTTATCTCCCTCCTCTCACCTCCTTAGCCAAATTTAAACCCCTTCTGCTTGAAATTACATCCTCAATAAAAAAATCTGAACTCTATACTTCTATTATAATACTTCATTCTGTTAGGAGATTTCACTTTCCACCTTCTTGGCCTTAATAAGAACAACATCCTGGAAATCTTTAATGACACCAAACCGAACCCATTAGACCAAACCAGAACTCTTCTCATCACTCACTTTTAGATCTTATTACTAATAATTCTAACATTATTCCTCAGATTTTCATTCACCCCTCCCTTCCTCCAGTGACAATTATCCAATCAGCTTCAATATCTCTCACCACATAAACAAAATCTCTCTCTCCGTCATAGCCTTCTCAAACTAAAGACAATTCCAGCTACATTACACTGGTCTCCTAGTCTTTCTTTTACTGACCACAACCACTAAAGCATTCTACTCACACAAATTCACACTAACCTCCAGGAATCATTCTTTCCTACAAAAATTACCCTGCTCTATAACCCCACCCCCCAAAAAAAAACAAAAAATAATTCACACACAAACTCAAATGCCTCCTTAGTCTAAGGGACAGTGCTTGTCATACTTGAAAAAACAATCCACCCTCAACCTCCAGGCATCACTATACTAAGCTAAGAAGTCTAGCTAAACATGCAATCAGGCAACATAAAAGTCACATTATCAAAAAGCATCTGTCATTCCTTCTTAATTCACCTAAAAAATTTTGGGTAGAAGTCAACTGGCCGTACTAATCCAGCTAACACCCAATCCTTCTCATCTCACCTCACAGCGTCTGAGTTTTAGAATCCCGTTCAGTACACTTCCCATCCCTGATTACTTTAATAACCCCCCCTTTCTTTCTAATATCTCTCCTCCATCCTATATTCCAACTTTCCATTTCAAAGCAATCAAATCTAAACATGTAGCACCACTATTTGAAGAATTAAAAATGACTCACCTGCAGGTCCTGTCGATCCTCTCCCATGGCTCTTATTCCTATGTAAGGACTTCATAGTCCCACCCCTTCTTCACATTTATAATCTCTGCTTAACTCAAAACATCATGCCTGATATCTGGAAAACAGCCATTGTTAAATCCCCTACACCCAAAAAAACTAACCCATCCCACACCACTGATTTCTCTCCCATCTCCATTACTTCCATACTTGGTAAATCCTTGAAAAATTAGTTTACAATTAGCTTACCCATTACATCTCCCAATATAATCTACTTTCCTCCAAACAGCATGGCTTTTGGGCTGGGAGGAGCACTTCTACATTCCTTTAACACTTATTGATAACAACCTCCTGGCTATGGACAAAGGCCTTCTCACTGGAGCCATCTTTATTGACTTCACCCTAGCTTTCGATCTGGTTAACCATAACATTCTGTTAAATCATATAACTGAAATTGGAATTAGCTCAGATGTAGCTCCATGGTTTAAAAATCGTCTTTCCAATCTGTACATTTGTGTTCAATTTCAGAGCACCCTCTCTGCTTCCACCCTTCTTAAAAGAGTCCCTCAGGGCTCCATTCTGGCTCCCCTTATTTTTTCCATTTGCATTAATAACTACCACATGACCTCCCACACCTCTCACTCTTATTTTAAGCTGATGACATGGTCTTATTTCACTCAAACCTGACCTCCTCAGCCATACAACAACTACAAGCTGATTTCCTTACTCTTATCAAATGGCTTAACAACAAAAAATTAATGCTGAACACTTCCAAAACTAAAGTAATACTGTTTAGTACCTCCCTAAACAGAAGGAATCATTCTCGATTACTTCTTATCCATGATCATCTTGACAACCCCACTGATCAAATCATCTACTTCAAATACCTTGGTATGTGGCTTGATCCTACACTTGAACTTTCACCTTCAGCTAGAACAAATATGGAAGAAAATTAATTCCCTTCTATTCTGGTGCTATAAAATTTCCCTTTTTCTCTCCAAACCAACCAGGATTAAAGCAGACAAAAGCATTCTATTAACACAGGTTGAATATGGACTTCCACTAGTTGCAGCAGCAGCATTCAAGAAAAACTCCTCCACCATCCAGACTATAAAAAATGCTATCTGCAGTTTCATTACCTTCTCCTCTATAAATAAGCATCATTGTATCATACTTGATAAAGCCAGTTGGCTACCTGTCCAACAAAGTACCAACCTGCTTTTTGGATCCCAACTCTACAAGCTCCTCAAAGGACAATTCTGTCCTTCCCTTGCCTCCAACTTCTACAGAGGACCCCCAGTTATAATCTAAAAGTTTTAAGCACACTGGTCCACTTCTTCAGTGTCCCAGAACCAGACTTCATTGCACTAACCATGTGTTCTCCATCCTAGACCCCAAACATTGCGAATCTTTCACTATTAATTTTAAAGACCTCAGTTCATACCCATCACATCATGCTTAGCTTAAAGATCATCTCAAGTCCAAATCAGTTGGGAAATGCTTTTCCTCTGGACACATCACCTAATCCCCCACTATCGCCTTCACCAGTCAAGCACCCTTGTCTTTGTGACGTCCCCCCCCCCCTTTGGGCCAGTAATCAAGGAGCCTGAATCCTCACTACTGACATAGGTGAGGGATGTTTACTTGGAACACAAATAGATACATCCAGTATTTCCAGATGCAGCTGTCTGCATTAAGAACAATTTCCCTTAAGAGCACACAGGGAATACACTCAGTCTGGGTTTCTCTCTCTCTCTCTCTCTCTCTCTTTCTCTCTCTCTATCCCTCCAGGCCCCCAATAAGACTCCCACTGGCACAACTGTAAAGTTCTCCACTACTCTCTCTGTGAAACCAGTGCTTTGTGCCCATGCTCCAAGCAGCTGACACACACACACACGCACACACACACACTTTCAGATTTGATTTGCATGCACACACACACACACACACACACGCACACACGCACACACACACACACACACACACACACACACATACACACACACACACACACACACACACACACACACACACACACACACACACACACGGGAAAGGCTGGCACAGATTTACTCATTCTGCTACCCTTTGCCAAGACTATAAGGTAATTACTGCCACCAGATAGTCCAAAGCCAGTTACTCTAAGGCTCTTATAAGGGTACCCAATTATATTGAGTTAAATTAATATTAATACAAATGGTAGTGTTTGACCAATGTGGTAAGGAGTTTTGGAGTGGCCACAGTGTCACCAAATAAATATAAGTACTCTCAAAGGTTAAAATATTCTCTAAAGACCAGCCACAATGAAATGTTTAAACATGTTTAATAATAAATAATAAAAGAACATGAAAATTAGTATCTATTTACAATAAACACCAAATTCAATCACAGGAAATATTAAAATAACACAGATGCATAGATTAACAAAGATACAGAAAAACAGTACTTATTTAATCTCACTATATTTTCCTGACTGATCTAAAGAATTACTTTTTCCTGGTTACGTACTAAAGCAAGGCGAAATGAACTGAATGAGAGATCCTTCTTTGTCAGATTTTAAAAACAGACTGCTCTGAGACTTCAGACTCATCTAGTATTAAAACATCATTTTTTGCTGGATTACAGAATGACATCACATACATCTGGTCATCTGACTTCTGGTTCCTATACTACCCCCCTTTACTAGAAACTGAACCAGAATCTCGCATATATGTGTTACCATACACACAGATAGAACTTTAAGATGTGTAGCAGCATCTGGAAGTCATAAAACAATTTCAAACTTCCATCCTTCCAGAGTTGCAATTAGTTCACTCCCCAAGGACAATACAGAAGGCTTCCTAGTACAGAATTTTTATCTCTGGCTGCATTGAGACCTGTGTGAGACAATCTTTATGGCCTAAATTAAGTAATTTAATTTCAGGATATTTTTCTAAAAGTTAGCTGGGGCTGAGCTTAACCTTCTTCTATTCCAATATCCTCTATTACACTATTAATTTCAACAGTTTTATATATATATATATATATATATATATATAGGTTCATAGGTTCATAGGTTTATACTAGGCTATCTGCCCTAAGGCATTTATAAGCCTAGCCCAAATTATTGTGGCTTACGCCACCCCTTATATGAAAAAATACTGTGCCCATTAGTTTGTTGTGCCTCTGACCAGCAGTGACCCAGAGATGATTCCCGGGGTAAACCTACGATCTCCCATCCACAGGTCTAGATTTCTCTTGAACAGAGTCAGCGAGGTGCTCTGCCTCACATGGACCGGGATTTTATTCCACAGCATAGGAGTCTCTGGTGATAAATCTATCCCTCCAGCACGTCCTATTTATATCCGTGCTAAGGTTTAAGTCGCTTGCTCTAGTGGTTTTGGTGGATTTGGATTTTTGAGGTGGAGCATGTCCATTAATTCGGGTTGGACATGGCCTTGTATGTCAGGCACATGTCACCTCTGAGCAGGCGGTATGCGACTGAATAGAGCTGGAGTTTCTTCAATCTGGCAGCATATGACAGATTTTGGAGTCCCTTTATCCTTTTGGTGAGGAACTTTTGGGGCCTCTCCAATTGCTGCAGATGTCGGGTGAGATACATCCCGAATGGGGCATTGTACTCGATCATTGGTCTGATAAGTGAAGAGTACAGGGGAACAATGACCTCACTAGATCTGGATGTGAATCCCTTCATGATCAGGTGGGCAATGTAGAAGGTCTTTCTAACCACTTTAGCAATGTGAGTGTCAAAAGAAAGGCCACTGTCAACCTGGGTCCCCAGGTCCCTGATAACCTCTTCTGTGCTTAGTGGATTGCCACCTATATGGTAGCTTGGGGTTACCTTGTTTTCCCGAAGGGTATGACTATACATTTTTGGCGTTTAACTTCAGGCCATGGCTCTGGCACCAGCTATCTGTTTCCGTGAGTCCCTTCTGAAGGATATCAGTGTCCGATGCACTTTCCACTATGGCCCAGTTTGCAGTCATCTGCAAACTTTGTCAGCCAAAGTCCTCCCATGCTGGCCTGTACTTCTGAGAAGTAGATGCCAAACAATAGGGGCCAAGGACCGAGCCCTGTGGGACACCACTTGTGACCGGCTTGGAGTCTGACACAGCGCCAGCAACTCTAACCCTGTGGGTTCTGTCCTTAAGCCAGTTTGCAACCCATCTTGTGACATATGGGTTTACATTTAAGCTGGTAAGTTTTCTACAATACCCGAGTGGGGTATTGTGTGAAAGCCTTTGCAAGGTCAAGGTAGGCTGTATGGACTGCCTTTCCCTCATCAATGGCCTTGGTGACTATTTGAAGAAGTCGACCAAGTTCAAAAGGCATGATCTTCCCTTGACAAAGCCAAACTGGGTCGGGTCCAATGTCTGCAAGTCCCCTATATCTTTGTTTATGAGCTCCATTATGATCCTCTCCATAGCTTTGCAGACTAGACTTGTTAAGCTTATGGGGCGGTAATTACCAGGGTCCGTGAGGCGCCACCTTTGTGGAGTGGGACCACAGTTGCCGTCGCCACTCCTTGGGCACGTATCCTGTGGTAAGGCTGAGATTAAACAGCTGCCTTATGTGCGGGTTTAATTCCTCATTTAGCTCGTGTAGCACACAGCCGGGGACACCATCCGGTCCCATTGATGCTGTGTTTTAGCTTTAGAGAGAGCAGCTTTCACCTGCGCATTTGAGATGTCCGGGAGGCTACACTCGGCTGGGATAGTTATCTCTCCTTTAGGGGAGAGGGGTGAAGTTTGCACTGAACCTGTCTGCCAGTATGTTGGCAATGTCTGTGGGTTCAGTGATTTTTGTATCATTTTGGACTAATTCTGAGCATATCTGTGAGTTTCCACCCAGGTTCCTAACATAGCTGAAAAAGGCCTTATGATTGTCCTTTGAATCCATGGCAATTTTTCTCTCAAAATTGGCCTTAGTTGATTTTATGAGTGCTCGTAATTTTTACTAATAATGATCAGGGGTGACTTCCCTTTTATGGATTTTGTTCTATCATGTAATAGCTTTCTCCTCTTATTGTAAAGTTTGTTAATGGCTGGGGTCCACCAGACTGGACGTTTGCCCTTTGTGGAAAGAGTCTTGGTTTTATTTGGGATTGCCTGATCCATGCAGTCCTGGAGGTGTTCATAGAAGGCATTTGTAAGGGCTTCCGCAGCTTGGGTTGTGGTTTCCTCTGACTCAGGGGCCTTGAAGGATACCACACCAGTCTTGAGTAGTGTGAAGTTTGCTTTAGAGAAGTTCTTCACTATGGTCTTTTTGTTTGGGGTGGGGCGGGATGTGGATTTCCAGTGAGATTAGTTTATGATCAGATCTCACCAATGAGGGATATACTTCGGTGTGGAGCATTTTGTCCCCATGTTTGTGACAATGAGATCTAGTATATTTTCTCCTCTCGTGGGAACAGTGACTAGCTGTTCCATGGCATTTGAATTTATGAACTCCAGGAACCGTTGGGCTAGAAAGTTAGGGCTTGAGTAATGTTCCCAGTCTATATTCGGGTAGTTGAAGTCACCCAATATGATGGTGTTTGGAGATACATTTATACCCTCCAGTGTCTTCAGGAAGGCTGTGTGGGGTTCCTGAGTTTGAGAGGGTGGCCTGTAGCATGCTACAATTTGTAGAGCAGTTTTGCCTATTGTTAGTTGCACCTGGATGGTTTCGAAGCTTCATGCGTTGCCACCAACCTGGAGGTGTGAGTATCCTTTATGAATATGGATACACCCCTCCTTTTGTGGAGTGGTCCGGGTTTTGGGGCGGAACGCATGATATGAGGTAAAACCTAATAGTGCCGGGGTGCTCTCAGGAGCCTTGAACCAGGTTTCAGTTACAGCACAGACATCGATGTTCTCCATACTGAGAAGGGCCTCGAGTGCGTGCATTTTGAGATTTAGACTTCTGGCATTGAGCAGCATTACCCTCAATTTCTTCCCATTTTGTTTTCTAGGGTGGTAGGTTTAGAATTTGAGCCTTGCCTAAAAAGGCACTATGGGGTGGCAAGAGCCTTAGCCAATATCCGGAATCCCAGGGTGACAGGTGCAAGCCGTCCCTTGCGAAGCAGCGTGGCTTGTCAAGCATGTCATCCCAGGCAGACAGACACTGGATCCCCTTTGAATGACACCAGACATTAAGCCAATTGTTAAAGCTGATCATCTTGTCTCTATATTGTGGCATCATTCTTGGTGAAGGAAGGATACTGCTCAGGGTTAGGGTCATACCTGCCTGGGCTACATAATCAGAGAGCTCCTCTATGTCTCTTTTCATGCAGTCCAGGGAGGTGCGTCTCAGGTCGTTCACACCAGCATGGACAATGACTGTGTCATATTTGTACTTGCTGTGGAGTGACCAGTGCTTGTGTTATGTGGCGGATTCTAGCGCCCGATAGGCAGCTTACTGTGACCCTCTCCTTGTTCAGCCTGGTGAGTGGGACGTCAGTGTGTCTGACTATGGAGTCACCTATGACAAGTATGTTTGGTGTTGTATTTGGCCTTAAGGGCTGTGACTGCTTTGCACACTGCTTTTGTGGTTTATGTGTTGCTTTTGGGGTGTCTTGAGGTAGCAGTTGTTTGGGTGTCTGCTTTGGAGGCCTCTGCTGTTTAGGTAAATTTTTACTCAGAGCCTCCGAGTATGTCTTTGTGTGTTTATGTGTTTGATTCAGTGGAGTGGTAGCATTATGTGAGGCTGGTTTTGTGGTGTGTGTAGTGGCCTTCTCCTCCTGTCTGGTCTTGCCAGTCCTGAGTTGAGAGAGCTCAGCCTCCAGTTTGGCTAAATAGCTGCATCTCTCGCAAGTATTTGTGTTATGTGGGAGGAGGAGAGGGTTGTCTGTGTACATGAGGCAGTTATAACATTGCCTCAAGATTCCCAGATTCACCAGCTGGACCGGAGAGGAGATTGACAACTGACCTTTGGACATGCTAGAATAATATTGGGAAATCCTTAATTGAAAACAAGGGCCAGTGGGGAGTGAGGGTGTAGTGCTTTTAATTTTTAGTGCTGACTTATATAATTGCTTTAGTGAGCAAGTGCCAGGTAACTTGAGTGCAATGTGATACAAGTAACTAAATGCAAAAACGACAAACAGTAACTTTCTTTCAAGTGAAACAAGGAAATAAGTACAGTAAGCAATGCAGATATCACTAGTGATCCACAGAAGCGCTGAGAAGTTGCGTATTAGGTGAATTAGCTTCCAGGGAAATAACAAGCAAACAAACAACAAGTATATAAACAAAGCTAGATTCAGATATATATATATCTGACATATAGCTGTATTTCTTTTTTCTGTCTAGCAAGAACCACTGTTGGTACATTTTTAGCACACACCCTTTACAAATGCATTTTCAACACAAGCACCTGTACAAATCAGTTTGATATAAAAATAACATATAATTCTTTACAAAACTCCATCTAGCTATGCTGGCATATGTTACATAACTACTACCCTACTTCTCCTGGCATAGCTGGCAATACCTCATATCATCACAGTATTCCTCACATTATTTTCCTGCACTATGTGACATCTCTTTCACGCTGCATGTATTGTATATAGTTAATTTACCTTATCTCTGCTATCTTTTATACTTTGTGCTTTTTCTCTTCACAATTTCACTTTCTTCTTCCTTCCTTATTCTAACCATCCCTTCCTATTGTCCCATTACTATGTATTTTATTGTTATTACTGTTATTAATTCATTGCTATCTTTACATAATATTTTGTTTGTATTCATAATACTTTTTTTACTTGTTTGGCTGCTCTCATTTATATTTGCCTGGCTGAGATTGAAATAGTTCCATTTGGATCAGTGCTCTACCATGGTTACCAAATTGAATGAATGAATGAATAAATATATAGTTAGACCACTTGAATATCACAAACACACACACACACACACACACACACATATATATATATATATATATATATATATATATATATATATATATATATATGTAGATCTAGGTTGATTCACTGAAAGTTCATTTCGCTGAAACTCATTTCGCTGAATCACATTTCACTGAAAGAAAGTTGTTGTTGTTGTTGTTGTGTCTTTCGGCTTTTTTCTGGTTAGGGGTCACCACAGCAGAACTCTGGTCCGCTAATGATTGGCAGTTGATTTTTACGTACCGGCTTGCCATGCCTGATGCACAACCTTCAACGAAGGTACGCCCATTCACGCATGTCTCCACGCAGAAGACGCTCTAGCTGAGAATCGAACTGGACAGCATCTTAAAAAAGTACTGTTGGGCAAATAAAATGTATATGCCCTTCCCCCGACAGTAGTGCAACCCTGGAGTTAGTATATATAGTTAGAGGGGTGTGGGAGGCACAGCCCCTCACCTCCTTTTGGTTTTATATTGTTAACTTTCAGTGATCTGATGGGGAGATGATGAAGTTGTCTTTGGAAAGAATGTTGAAGTGAGTGGAAGTCTGGTTAGATTTGCAGGGTTGGAAGATAAGGAGTTTGGTCTTGCTGGGATTGAGTAGAAACTGGGCATGATAGCCAGCTTTCTACAGATGTGAATGACTTTTGTGTGATCTTTTGAATTTCTGGTAAAGTGGGGGCAGAGCAGATGAGGGTGGAGTCATCAGCATATTGTATGAGAGAAGCATGCTTGGTGGAGGTATGTAGGTTGTTGTTGAATAGGGAAAATAGTAGGGGCCAAGGGTGGAGCCTTGAGGGCCACCAAGAGTTACAGGAAGACGAGGGATAGCTGATCTTGCTAAACAAATGATTGCTGCCGGCTGGACAGATAGCTGTGGAACCAGTTGGTGGCAGAGTGGGAAAAGAAGAGATTAGTGAGGGCAGAGAGAAGAATTTTGTGTGATACCATGTCAAAAGCCTTTGATAGGTCCAGAAATATAGTGGTGGAGAACAAGCCATTGTTTTTATGATGAAGAATTGTGTTGGTGAAAGAGAGCAAGGCGGTTGTAATGCTGTGATATCTCCTGAAGCCATGCTGGGTTTTGGAGAGGATATTGTTAGCTAAGAAATAGTTTAATACCTGAGAGTTAATACATTTCTCAAGGATCTTGAACAGTGGGGAAAGAATGGCGATGGCGTGGTATTGGAAAGGTCAGTGGAGGAGCCTCCTTTGCATAGGGGAATGATGTGTGAGATTTTCCACAGAAGGTACATAGCTTTCTGATATGGAGTGTTTAATTAATATGGAAATTGGATATTCTGAGGGAAGGTTGTCAGCTGTGAGTTTTGTGGGCTTTTGTCAGAAGTCTTTTTATATAGGAGGTGGGCATTATGAAGAGGGTGAAAGAGTGGGGTGGAGAATTGGGGTTGAGAGTGGGGATAGTGGATGAGGGGTGCTGTTGTTTGGCTAAGGATAGTGTGGTTTCAGTGAAGTGTTTGTTGAAAGAGTCAGCTATAATGCTGGAGGAGAGAGGAAGGTAGGTGGGGGGGGGGTGCTCGTTTTACCTGAGTAGAGTATGGAGTTTATTGTGGACCAGAATTGCTTAGGGTTGTGATGGGAGGAGTTTAGTGTGGACTGATAGTTAAGGGCTTTATCTGTTTTTATTTGCCATTTGACCTTGTTACACAATTCAAGGAAGGATTGCCTAGCAGGAGGAGGAGTTTGTTAGGTGCCAGTGTTCCCAAGCTTTATCCCTAATTTTCATTAGTCCCTGGGTGTTTTTTTGAAGCCAGGTGAGCTTTTAGTTTTGACTCTGGTGTATCTTAGGGGAGCGTGGGTGTTTAGGATGCTGAGGAAGGTGCTATTGAAGAAGTGGACAGCTTCATCTAGATTGAGGTACTTTAGTGGTGTCCAGTTACATTTTTGGAGGGAAGAGATAAAAGAGTTGGGGTTGAAATTTGCCTTGTTATGAATTTGTCTATGGATAATGGGACTGGCATTTTTAACATGGTGTTTTAGAAGGAAACTAGGGGAATGGTCACTGAGGCTGTCAGGTAGGTGGCCTGTTGTGTAGAAGTGGGGATC
Source organism: Protopterus annectens (assembly GCF_019279795.1). Lineage (NCBI taxonomy): Eukaryota > Metazoa > Chordata > Ceratodontiformes > Protopteridae > Protopterus > Protopterus annectens. Next base: position 530,996,711 of record NC_056745.1, read on the forward strand.
TTTGTTAACTAGTATCCAATCAAGGATGGTAAGATTGCTGGGTTTTTTATTTACACGGGTGGGTGATTGTATTAGTTGAGAGAAACCATGTAGATTTAGGTGTATGACTGGGTGGTCATTACTACAGGATACCCAGTTGATGTTAAAGTCACCAAGGATGATGGTTTCTTGGTGTAAAGAAAGACTGGCCCAATTCAGGAGGATTCTAGGAGAGGAATATTTTGGCCTGGGGGGGGGGGGGGATTAGCAGACAATGATGTTGATGGTTTTATTTGGGTTTAGTTTCAGGTTGGCATATAAGATTTCTTCATTCCCGATCTGGGGGGGGCTGAGTTATTGAGAATTTGAGTGTTGAGGTGGTGTTTAAACATAAGAACTATACTGCCCCCCCTTTCAGAAGGATGCTGTAGCCGGAGGGGAGTACTTCCTCACTTTTGATGTGAGGCTTGAGCCAGGTTTCTGTTAGGATGAGGATATCAGGGGAGTATAGTTTTATGGCAGCATGTAGGTCTTGGGTTTTATTACATATGCTCCTAATTTTTAGGCAGAAGATGAGGAGGTCAGATTTTTTTTGTTGACAGCGATTAATGAGAAGAGGGGGATATTATGAAGGGAGTTTGTGGTGGGGTTTGAGGAGGTTGGCCCAGGTTTGGGTGGATGTCACTGCTGAGGGTTAATTTAGAGAGAGAAGCCAATATTAGTTTAGTATAGATTAGATGTGTCCAACCTGCGGCCCGTGGGCCGCATGTGGCCCTCAGAGCTCTGCCATGCGGCCCTTTACCTCTACCTCCAACATTGATGTACGCATGCCCCAAAACACATTTTTGTTGTGATTTTCGCGGCCGTGACCTGTAACTCTAACATCAGTGTGCGCATGCACCAAAGCATCCTTCTAGTTTTGATTTTTTTACACCAAAGAAGGGTCTGTGTGTTTGCGCCATTATTTCGTGCCAAAGAATCAATGTGTGTATGTTCTTGATGAAGAGGGACTTGTCTATGGATTTGCTGCCATTGCCTTTTAAAGAGACAGCACTTAACCTGTGTTAATAGATAAGTATGGTGTGAGTGAGTGCATGCATGAAAGCAGAATGTTTGTGTGCATGAAAGTAGAAGTGTGTGTGTGTGTTTACGTGTGCATGACAGAGAGACAGAGAGAGAGACACATGCACAAAGAGGCTAACATACAAACAAGTTAGCTCACAAATGCATCCTACATTAAAAGTACACTTTCATTAAATTGCAGCTTTTCTGACAGGGAGAGTGTTGTATTGAATATGAAATCATACCTCCCAACTGTATGGATTTTCGAAGAATGTCTGGATTTTTGCCTCATCTTCCAATTTGTGTCTTTTGCTTAGGAAATAAAGGTAGTCATCCACGGTAATGCAGTCCCAGGGATTAAGAAAGAGACAGCAGCCTAGGGTTAATGGGTCAGTAATGGATTGACTAATGTGGGACTGTAACATATAAAGTTTTTTTTTTTTTTGACAAACAAAAAAATCACCCAGTACTGTCTTGTCATTGGTGGTTTCTAAGCAGTGGTAGATTGGACAACAGTAAGCATATCTTTGGTGGATCATCAATACTGGCAAATCAAGTGGGCACAATGTCATTTTTTAAAGGTTGGGGGTTTTAGTGTGTATGTGTGTGTTTGTGTTGGGAGTACTGCAATAGTAGATGATTATTAAAGACAGAGACTTACAAACTGTGGTGGCCAGCAGAGTAATCCAAGCTTCAGAGAGCTAAAAAAGCGACTTTACCTGATTTAAGTATAATTTTTGTGGCTTTCCACTTCTATTTATCTAGCAACTGTATTTCGCCTGCTTGCTGATACATTGTTACTGTTTTTCTGCATTTATTCTGTTTTTGCACTTGTTTCTCAGTTTTGTTACTTGTAAAATCTGTAACTGTTGCAAATTGTTTGTGTAGGCTGTGATAGCCGATTTATAGCATTTATAAGTGTTTACTGTATCTGTTTCTGCTTGTTTTCTGAAAAAAAAAAAAACAAAAAAAAATATCTCTTGTTTTCCCGCCTTACTAAGCTAGAATAGTCCAGTTTCAGAGCTTGCTGATCCCTGGGCTTTGTTTGCAGTTCCTGTTACTGATTCTTTACCTAATTTGGAAGAGAGGAAGTTCCCTTGCTTACCAGTGGGAGTGGGAAGCATTGAGCTGCCTGTTGGTCCAGTTTTGTGAGGTTTCAGCCAGCAACTTGTAGTTTATTCATCGTTTTGGGCCAGTTCCTAGCTTCTTTCAGCCCCCTGATATAAAAAACGCTAAACGCGCGTTTTTTGGCTTGTACCTACTCAGCACAGATCCTCGTGGTGGCCAGCAGAGTAATCCAAGCTTCAGAGAGCTAAAAAAGCGACTTTACCTGATTTAAGTATAATTTTTGTGGCTTTCCACTTCTATTTATCTAGCAACTGTATTTCGCCTGCTTGCTGATACATTGTTACTGTTTTTTCTGCATTTATTCTGTTTTGCAATTGTTTCTCAGTTTGTTACTTGTAAAATCTGTAACTGTTGCAAATTGTTTGTGTAGGCTGTGATAGCCGATTTATAGCATTTATAAGTGTTTACTGTATCTGTTTCTGCTTGTTTTCTGAAAAAAAAAAAAAAAAAAATATCTCTTGTTTTCCCGCCTTACTAAGCTAGAATAGTCCAGTTTCAGAGCTTGCTGATCCCTGGACTTTGTTTGCAGTTCCTGTTACTGATTCTTTACCTAATTTGGAAGAGGAAGTTCCCTTGCTTACCAGTGGGAGTGGGAAGCATTGAGCTGCCTGTTGGTCCAGTTTTGTGAGGTTTCAGCCAGCAACTTGTAGTTTATTGGTCGTTTTGGGCCAGTTCCTAGCTTCTTTCAGCCCCCTGATATAAAAAACGCTAAACGCGCGTTGGCTTGTACCTACTCAGCACAGATCCTCGTGGTGGCCAGCAGAGTAATCCAAGCTTCAGAGAGCTAAAAAAGCGAGTTTGCCTGATTTAAGTATAATTTTTGTGGCTTTCCACTTCTATTTATCTAGCAACTGTATTTCGCCTGCTTGCTGATACATTGTTACTGTTTTTCTGCATTTATTCTGTTTTTGCACTTGTTTCTCAGTTTTGTTACTTGTAAAATCTGTAACTGTTGCAAATTGTTTGTGTAGGCTGTGATAGCCGATTTATAGCATTTATAAGTGTTTACTGTATCTGTTTCTGCTTGTTTTCTGAAAAAAAAAAAAATATATATCTCTTGTTTTCCCGCCTTACTAAGCTAGAATAGTCCAGTTTCAGAGCTTGCTGATCCCTGGGCTTTGTTTGCAGTTCCTGTTACTGATTCTTTACCTAATTTGGAAGAGAGGAAGTTCCCTTGCTTACCAGTGGGAGTGGGAAGCATTGAGCTGCCTGTTGGTCCAGTTTTGTGAGGTTTCAGCCAGCAACTTGTAGTTTATTGGTCGTTTTGGGCCAGTTCCTAGCTTCTTTCAGCCCCCTGATATAAAAAACGCTAAACGCGCGTTTTGGCTTGTACCTACTCAGCACAGATCCTCGTGGTGGCCAGCAGAGTAATCCAAGCTTCAGAGAGCTAAAAAAGCAACTTTACCTGATTTAAGTATAATTTTTGTGGCTTTCCACTTCTATTTATCTAGCAACTGTATTTCGCCTGCTTGCTGATACATTGTTACTGTTTTTCTGCATTTATTCTGTTTTTGCACTTGTTTCTCAGTTTTGTTACTTGTAAAATCTGTAACTGTTGCAAATTGTTTGTGTAGGCTGTGATAGCCGATTTATAGCATTTATAAGTGTTTACTGTATCTGTTTCTGCTTGTTTTCTGGAAAAAAAAAAAAAAAAAAAAATATCTCTTGTTTTCCCGCCTTACTAAGCTAGAATAGTCCAGTTTCAGAGCTTGCTGATCCCTGGGCTTTGTTTGCAGTTCCTGTTACTGATTCTTTACCTAATTTGGAAGAGAGGAAGTTCCCTTGCTTACCAGTGGGAGTGGGAAGCATTGAGCTGCCTGTTGGTCCAGTTTTGTGAGGTTTCAGCCAGCAACTTGTAGTTTATTGGTCGTTTTGGGCCAGTTCCTAGCTTCTTTCAGCCCCCTGATATAAAAAACGCTAAACGCGTGTTTTTTGGCTTGTACCTACTCAGCACAGATCCTCGTGGTGGCCAGCAGAGTAATCCAAGCTTCAGAGAGCTAAAAAAGCGACTTTACCTGATTTAAGTATAATTTTGTGGCTTTCCACTTCTATTTATCTAGCAACTGTATTTCGCCTGCTTGCTGATACATTGTTACTGTTTTTCTGCATTTATTCTGTTTTTGCACTTGTTTCTCAGTTTTGTTACTTGTAAAATCTGTAACTGTTGCAAATTGTTTGTGTAGGCTGTGATAGCCGATTTATAGCATTTATAAGTGTTTACTGTATCTGTTTCTGCTTGTTTTCTGAAAAAAACAAAAAAAAAAAAAAAAAAATATCTCTTGTTTTCCCGCCTTACTAAGCTAGAATAGTCCAGTTTCAGAGCTTGCTGATCCCTGGGCTTTGTTTGCAGTTCCTGTTACTGATTCTTTACCTAATTTGGAAGAGAGGAAGTTCCCTTGCTTACCAGTGGGAGTGGGAAGCATTGAGCTGCCTGTTGGTCCAGTTTTGTGAGGTTTCAGCCAGCAACTTGTAGTTTATTGGTCGTTTTGGGCCAGTTCCTAGCTTCTTTCAGCCCCCTGATATAAAAAACGCTAAACGCCCGTTTTTGGCTTGTACCTACTCAGCACAGATCCTCGTGGTGGCCAGCAGAGTAATCCAAGCTTCAGAGAGCTAAAAAAGCGACTTTACCTGATTTAAGTATAATTTTTGTGGCTTTCCACTTCTATTTATCTAGCAACTGTATTTCGCCTGCTTGCTGATACATTGTTACTGTTTTTCTGCATTTATTCTGTTTTTGCACTTGTTTCTCAGTTTTGTTACTTGTAAAATCTGTAACTGTTGCAAATTGTTTGTGTAGGCTGTGATAGCCAATTTATAGCATTTATAAGTGTTTACTGTATCTGTTTCTGCTTGTTTTCTGAAAAAAAAAAAACAAACAAAAAAAAAATATATATCTCTTGTTTTCCCGCCTTACTAAGCTAGAATAGTCCAGTTTCAGAGCTTGCTGATCCCTGGGCTTTGTTTGCAGTTCCTGTTACTGATTCTTTACCTAATTTGGAAGAGAGGAAGTTCCCTTGCTTACCAGTGGGAGTGGGAAGCATTGAGCTGCCTGTTGGTCCAGTTTTGTGAGGTTTCAGCCAGCAACTTGTAGTTTATTGGTCGTTTTGGGCCAGTTCCTAGCTTCTTTCAGCCCCCTGATATAAAAAACGCTAAACGCGCGTTTTTTGGCTTGTACCTACTCAGCACAGATCCTCGTGGTGGCCAGCAGAGTAATCCAAGCTTCAGAGAGCTAAAAAAGCGACTTTACCTGATTTAAGTATAATTTTTGTGGCTTTCCACTTCTATTTATCTAGCAACTGTATTTCGCCTGCTTGCTGATACATTGTTACTGTTTTTCTGCATTTATTCTGTTTTTGCACTTGTTTCTCAGTTTTGTTACTTTTAAAATCTGTAACTGTTGCAAATTGTTTGTGTAGGCTGTGATAGCCGATTTATAGCATTTATAAGTGTTTACTGTATCTGTTTCTGCTTGTTTTCTGAAAAAAAAAAAAAACAAAAAAAATATCTCTTGTTTTCCCGCCTTACTAAGCTAGAATAGTCCAGTTTCAGAGCTTGCTGATCCCTGGGCTTTGTTTGCAGTTCCTGTTACTGATTCTTTACCTAATTTGGAAGAGAGGAAGTTCCCTTGCTTACCAGTGGGAGTGGGAAGCATTGAGCTGCCTGTTGGTCCAGTTTTGTGAGGTTTCAGCCAGCAACTTGTAGTTTATTGGTCGTTTTGGGCCAGTTCCTAGCTTCTTTCAGCCCCCTGATATAAAAAACGCTAAACGCGTGTTTTTTGGCTTGTACCTACTCAGCACAGATCCTTGTGGTGGCCAGCAGAGTAATCCAAGCTTCAGAGAGCTAAAAAAGCGAGTTTACCTGATTTAAGTATAATTTTGTGGCTTTCCACTTCTATTTATCTAGCAACTGTATTTCGCCTGCTTGCTGATACATTGTTACTGTTTTTCTGCATTTATTCTGTTTTTGCACTTGTTTCTCAGTTTTGTTACTTGTAAAATCTGTAACTGTTGCAAATTGTTTGTGTAGGCTGTGATAGCCGATTTATAGCATTTATAAGTGTTTACTGTATCTGTTTCTGCTTGTTTTCTGAAAAAAAAAAAAACCAAAAAAATATCTCTTGTTTTCCCGCCTTACTAAGCTAGAATAGTCCAGTTTCAGAGCTTGCTGATCCCTGGGCTTTGTTTGCAGTTCCTGTTACTGATTATTTACCTAATTTGGAAGAGAGGAAGTTCCCTTGCTTACCAGTGGGAGTGGGAAGCATTGAGCTGCCTGTTGGTCCAGTTTTGTGAGGTTTCAGCCAGCAACTTGTAGTTTATTGGTCGTTTTGGGCCAGTTCCTAGCTTCTTTCATCCCCCTGATATAAGAAACGCTAAACGCGTGTTTTTTGGCTTGTACCTACTCAGCACAGATCCTCGTGGTGGCCAGCAGAGTAATCCAAGCTTCAGAGAGCTAAAAAAGCAACTTTACCTGATTTAAGTATAATTTTGTGGCTTTCCACTTCTATTTATCTAGCAACTGTATTTCGCCTGCTTGCTGATACATTGTTACTGTTTTTCTGCATTTATTCTGTTTTTGCACTTGTTTCTCAGTTTTGTTACTTGTAAAATCTGTAACTGTTGCAAATTGTTTGTGTAGGCTGTGATAGCCGATTTATAGCATTTATAAGTGTTTACTGTATCTGTTTCTGCTTGTTTTCTGAAAAAAAAAAAAAAAAAAAAAAAAAAAAAAAATATCTCTTGTTTTCCCGCCTTACTAAGCTAGAATAGTCCAGTTTCAGAGCTTGCTGATCCCTGGGCTTTGTTTGCAGTTCCTGTTACTGATTCTTTACCTAATTTGGAAGAGAGGAAGTTCCCTTGCTTACCAGTGGGAGTGGGAAGCATTGAGCTGCCTGTTGGTCCAGTTTTGTGAGGTTTCAGCCAGCAACTTGTAGTTTATTGGTCGTTTTGGGCCAGTTCCTAGCTTCTTTCAGCCCCCTGATATAAAAAACGCTAAACGCGCGTTTTTTGGCTTGTACCTACTCAGCACAGATCCTCGTGGTGGCCAGCAGAGTAATCCAAGCTTCAGAGAGCTAAAAAAGTGACTTTACCTGATTTAAGTATAATTTTTGTGGCTTTCCACTTCTATTTATCTAGCAACTGTATTTCGCCTGCTTGCTGATACATTGTTACTGTTTTTCTGCATTTATTCTGTTTTTGCACTTGTTTCTCAGTTTTGTTACTTGTAAAATCTGTAACTGTTGCAAATTGTTTGTGTAGGCTGTGATAGCCGATTTATAGCATTTATAAGTGTTTACTGTATCTGTTTCTGCTTGTTTTCTGAAAAAAAAAAAAAAAAAAAAAAATATCTCTTGTTTTCCCGCCTTACTAAGCTAGAATAGTCCAGTTTCAGAGCTTGCTGATCCCTGGGCTTTGTTTGCAGTTCCTGTTACTGATTCTTTACCTAATTTGGAAGAGAGGAAGTTCCCTTGCTTACCAGTGGGAGTGGGAAGCATTGAGCTGCCTGTTGGTCCAGTTTTGTGAGGTTTCAGCCAGCAACTTGTAGTTTATTGGTCGTTTTGGGCCAGTTCCTAGCTTCTTTCAGCCCCCTGATATAAAAAACGCTAAACGCGCGTTTTTGGCTTGTACCTACTCAGCACAGATCCTCGTGGTGGCCAGCAGAGTAATCCAAGCTTCAGAGAGCTAAAGAGCGACTTTACCTGATTTAAGTATAATTTTTGTGGCTTTCCACTTCTATTTATCTAGCAACTGTATTTCGCCTACTTGCTGATACATTGTTACTGTTTTTTCTGCATTTATTCTGTTTTGCACTTGTTTCTCAGTTTTGTTACTTGTAAAATCTGTAACTGTTGCAAATTGTTTGTGTAGGCTGTGATAGCCGATTTATAGCATTTATAAGTGTTTACTGTATCTGTTTCTGCTTGTTTTCTGAAAAAAAAAAACAAAAAAATATCTCTTGTTTTCCCGCCTTACTAAGCTAGAATAGTCCAGTTTCAGAGCTTGCTGATCCCTGGGCTTTGTTTGCAGTTCCTGTTACTGATTCTTTACCTAATTTGGAAGAGAGGAAGTTCCCTTGCTTACCAGTGGGAGTGGGAAGCATTGAGCTGCCTGTTGGTCCAGTTTTGTGAGGTTTCAGCCAGCAACTTGTAGTTTATTGGTCGTTTTGGGCCAGTTCCTAGCTTCTTTCAGCCCCCTGATATAAGAAACGCTAAATGCGCGTTTGCGCGGTTTAGCGTGATTTAGCGCGATTTAGCGCGGAGCTGCCACTTTTGCACACTAGGTCAGCGCCGGTTAAGCAGATCTAAACTATTAGGGCTACCTAAATTCCACTCTTCAAATTTTCCCTTAAATCTACCTTCCTCGAACTATTCTACTGATCTAATCAGCGTATCCTATAACTAAAAAGATCATCTCTACTTGACTCCAAGTAGACTATTCTCTATCTGTTAAACCTAGCACTTGCTCCTACAGTACTTATTACCTTGATACGGCACTCTTGTCATAGATAGTACCCCAAAAAGGCAACCCCCATTTCTAGGTCACCCACGTCCCCCCGAAATCTTTTTTAAAGCTTTTTTGTCTATTCCTTCTAGCATGTCGAGGGATCAGTTGCTAGTGTCCTCTCCTGCTCAGCTGGTGGACCTGGGAATATTGAGGCAATGTTACAATTGCCTCATGTACACAGACAACCCTCTCCTCCTCCCACAAAACACAAATACATGCGAGAGATGCAACTATACGGCCAAACTGGAGGCTGAGCTCTCTCAACATAGGACTGGCAAGACCAGTCAGGAGGAGAAGGTTACCACACACACTATAGACCCAGTCTCACATAGTACCATTACAACCTCAAATCATACACATAAACACACAAAGACATACTCGGAGGCTCTGATCAAAAATTTACCAAAACAGCAGAGGCCACCAAAGCAGACACCCAAACAACCACCACCTCAAAACACAACACCTGCAACACATAGACCTCACAGTCAGAGTGTCAAACAGTCACATCCCTTAAGGCCAAACACAATGCCAGACACACTAGTCATTGGTGACTCCATAGTCAGACACACTGACGTCCCACTCACCAGACTGAGTAAGGAGAGGGTCACAGTAAGCTGCCTGTCGGGCGCTAGAATCCGCCACATAACGCAAGCACTCAAGTCTCTCAACAGCAGGTACAAATATGACTCAGTCATTGTCCACGCTGGTGTGAACGACCTGAGACGTACCTCCTTGGACTACATGAAAAGAGACATTGAGGAGCTCTCTGATTATGTAGCCCAGGCAGGTATGACCCTGACCTTGAGCAGTATCCTACCTTCACCAAGAATGATGCCACAATACAGAGATAAGATGATCAGCTTTAACAATTGGCTTAAACACTGGTGTCATTCAAAGGGGATCCAGTGTCTGTCTGCCTGGGATGACATGCTGGACAAGCCACGCTGCTTCGCAAGGGACGGCTTGCACCTGTCACCCCTGGGATTCCGGATATTGGCCAAGGCTCTTGCCACCCCCATAGTGCCTTTTTTAGGCAAGGCTCAAATTCTAAACCTACCACCCTAGAACACAAAAAAGGAAAAAACTAAGGGTAATGCTGCTCAATGCCAGAAGTCTAAATCTCAAAATGCACGCACTCGAGGCCCTTCTCAGTATGGAGAACATCGATGTCTGTGCTGTGACAGAAACCTGGTTCAAGGCTCCCGAGAGCACCCCAGCGCTATCAGGTTTTACCTCATATCATGCGTTCCGGCCCCAAAATCCGGACAATACCAAGAAAGGAGGAGGGGTATCCATATTCATCAAGGACACCCACACCTCAAGACTGGTGGCAACACACGATGCATCGGAGACCATCCAGGTGCAATTAACCATAGGCAAGACTGCTCTGCAAATTGTAGCATGTTACAGGCCACCCTCACAAACTCAGGAACCTCACATGGCCTTCCTGAAAACACTAGAGGGATAAATGTATCACCAAACACCATCATACTAGGTGACTTCAATTACCCTAATATAGACTGGGAACACTACTCAAGCCCAAACACCCTAGCCCAAAAGTTCCTGGAATTCATAAACTCAAATGCCATGGAACAACTAGTCACCATCCCACAAGAGGAGACAACATACTTGATCTCATCATCACGAACATGGGAGCACAATGTTCAACACCGGAGGTGTACCCCTCACTGGTGAGATCAGACCACAAACTAATCTCGCTGGAGGTCCTCATCCCACCCCCACCTGAAATAAAAAAGACCACAGTAAAGAACTTCTCAAAAGCCGACTTCACACTTCTAAAGACTAGTGTGGTCTCCTTCAAGGCCCCCGAGCTGGCGGAAAACAGTACTCAAGCCGCTGAATCACTTACAAATGCCTTCTACCAGCACCTACAGGACTGCATGGATAAGGCAATCCCAAGCAAAACAAAGACTCTTTGTACCAAAGGCAAGCGTCCAGTCTGGTGGACCCCAGCCATAAACAAACTCTACAACAAAAGGAGGAAGCTACTACAAGATAGAGCAAAATCCTTAAAAGGTAAGACACCCTTGATCACTATAAGTAAAAAACTAAGAGCTCTCATAAAATCTTCCAAAGCAAATTTCGAGAGAAAAATAGCTAAAGACTCAAAAGACAATCATAAGGCATTCTTTAGCTATGTTAGAAACCTGGGAGGAAACTCCCAGATATGCTCAGAGCTAGTTCAAAATGATGTGAAGATTACTGATCCTACAGACATTGCCAACATACTGGCTGACAGGTTCAGTGCAAACTTCTCCCCCCCCTCCCCCCCAAAAGGAGAGATATCTATACCAAATGATTGCAGCCCCCCAAACATCTCCAACGCCCAAGTGAGAACTGCTCTCTCCAAAGCAAAAAACACAGCATCCATGGGACCTGATGGTGTCCCCGGCTGTGTGCTCCATGAACTCAATGAGGAATTAAACCCACAGCTAGGACAGCTGTTTAATCAAAGTCTTACCTCTGGATACACTCCAGGAGTGGCGCACTGCAACTGTGGAACCACTCCACAAAGGCGGTGCCTCCACCGACCCTGGAAATTACCACCCATTAGCTTGACAAGCCTTATTTGCAAAGCCATGGAGAGGATCATAATGGACCTCATAAATAATGACATAGGGAGTTTGCAGACTTTGGATCCAACCCAGTTTGGCTTTGTCAAAGGCAGATCATGCCTTTTAAATTTGGTTGACTTTTTCGAAACAGTCACCAAAGCCATTGATGAGGGAAAGGCAGTCCATACAGCCTACCTCGATCTGGCTAAGGCCTTCGATACAATACCCCACTCGGGTATCATTGAAAAACTCATCAGCTTAAATGTCAACCCATACATCACAAGATGGGTTGCAAACTGGCTGAGTGACAGAACCCACAGGGTCAGAGTTGCTGGCGCCATGTCTGACTCAAAGCCTGTCACAAGTGGTGTCCCACAGGGCTCAGTCCTGGGCCCACTCTTGTTTGGCATCTATTTCTCCGAAGTACAAGCAAACACAGGAGGGTTATGGCTGACAAAGTTTGCAGATGACTGTAAACTGGGCGCCATAGTAGAAAACACATCTGACACAGATATCCTTCAGAAGGGTCTCACAGAAACGGATAACTGGTGCCAGAGCCATGACCTAAAGTTAAATGCCAAAAAATGCATAGTCATACCCTTCAGGAAAAACAAGGTTACCCCTAGCTACCAAATAGGTGGCAATCCACTGAGCACAGAAGAAGTTATCAGGGACCTGGGGACCCAGGTTGATAGTAGTCTGTCATTCGACACCCATGTAGCTAAAGTAGTTAGGAAGACGTTCTACATTGCCCACCTTATCATGAAGGGTTTCTCATCCAGATCAAGGGAGGTCATAGTCTCCCTTTACTCATCACTCATCAGACCAATGATTGAGTACAATGCCCCATTCGGAATGTATCTGACCCGACACTTGCAGCAACTGGAGAGGCCACAAAAGTTCCTCACCAAAAGGATAAAGGGTCTCAAAAATCTGTCCTATGCTGCCCGACTGAAAGAACTCCAGCTCTACTCAGTCGCCACGCTTGCTCAGAGGTGACCTTTGCCTAACATACAAGGCCATGTCAAACCCAGATTTGATGAATATGCTTCACCTCAAAAATCCAGATCCATCAGAGCCACAAGGGCGGAGACTTAAACCTTGACACGACTATTAATAGGACGTGCTGGAGGGATAGATTCATCACCCAAAGACTCCCTATGCTGTGGAACAAAATCCCGGTACATGTGAGGCAGAGCACCTCGCTGGCCTTGTTCAAGAGAAATCTTGACCAATGGATGGGAGATCGCAGATATACCCCAGGGATTACCTCAGTGTCATTGCTCGACAGAGGCACAGCAAAATAATGGGTTTAGTTCCCCATAATAAAGGGGTGGCGTAAGCCACAAAACGATGGGCTAGGCTTGTAAATGCCCTCGGGCAGATAGCCTAGTATGAACCTATGAACCTATATGTTTCGTTTCAAAACCTGATACTTGGGTACTAGGAATGCCAAAAATAGATTTTTTTAAGACACATCTTCTTGCCATTTACAGTGGATGGATATTTACATTTAATGGACAATGTTAGCAGTATGAGTGTGGTCCTGTAGGGATCTGAAGGATGCTAAGTCTACCACTGCCAATGTCTTGTAAAGTGACCTGGAAATGGATCTTGGGATGTTACTGAAAAAATACAGCAAATGGGCTTTGAAATGTAGTTTAATTAAACAAAGTGCACTTGCAATTTACAGGCCATAATTTAATTTATTTCAGGTAGTCCAGATCCTGGTAGATTGTATACCATTAGACTTAATTAGGAGAGGTGTCATTCTGTGGAAATAAGCAGACCTGGTTTTAGTGAAAGCTCTGTGGTTGTTTGCAGGTAGGAAGTTGCAGGATAGGGAGCCAATGTGTTTTATTATTTTTAATGGATTTGTTATTTCAAAGTATAGTTTTCTTTGTTGCAAAAGAAGGCAGGATTGAATAAGCCATATAATGTTTAACTGACAATAATGGGATAGAAACATTATATGTGATGTATAATGTTTGCAGCTGCACTTGTTTCAATGGTGTCTGTGATGCATAACTATTTTTGGGCCTGTGTCCCAATTGTATTTGTCCAGAATTCTTGCTCTAAGGTTGAGCGGTATGGTTCCATGCTAAATCAGAAGGTTGTATTTACCTTGGAAGACTTTTCAGCATAATTATGAGAAACAGAGCGTTTTAATATCTCCACTTATTTTCAATATAAACTGCCATGTAACCTTGCAAATAACTTTCCTATTACACTACTTTAATTCTTTTGGAAATGACAGGTATGCTTCATTGGTTCAGATGTAAGCATAGTGTGCTGTGACTGATTTCTTGCAGCAGTCTGTGGCTTACTTATCACAATAACTTTTCTGTGTTTCTGGGTGTGTGATCAATTTAACAGTTTTAAAGATGTTTTCCAAAATTAAATAAATACATAATAAGTAAAAAAAAATAATCCTTTCTTCACTTTGAGCTATTGACATTGTGTGGGAATTTGTTTTTTTCAAAAGCGATGGTCAGCATTACAGCTTAGTAAACGGTCGGTCTGTGAATAACTTCTGCACAAATTAAAATGTCTCAATGTCAAATGGCTTTAGATTGGAGGGAAGCTATATGTTTACTCCAGTATGTAGTATGATCTTATAGATAATTAGAAGCCTGTCATATTTTAGGGATATTTTTTGCCTAAATGTTGTGGGTATTTGGTATTTGAGTGGGAGTATTGGGATGTGGTTTTTGTTGGCTGGGGAAGTGTAGTTATATAGAGAGAGAGAGAGAGAGAGTGTGTTGGAAGGAAACTGATGTAAGGGTGCAGTGAAACTGGTTCGGTGTCCCTATTGTGGAGTCATGGTATAATGTTAAGTGAGCAAGAAGAATTCAGGTAAGAAGTATAAGCATATTAGGTAATAGCATGATTGTATCAGGCTAGATGTGTGGTGGGAGAAAGGAAGAGTGCTGTGTGTGTGGGGGGGTTGGAGTTACGAGGTTTGTCCTGGTTGGTGTAGAATTGTGGGAGTGGTTATAGTCATGGATAAATTTAGATGTACTAGTGGCAGGTGAGATTTGGGGGCAGGGTGGAGTGCGAAGTGAACCCATGCATAGCATGGGCTAAGGAAGCAGGGCTTAAATCCCCAAGCAAGGATTATCAGGTAAGTAAATTAGCTGTGTAATAGATTAATGTTTAGGTTTATTTGCTTTTTTCAAAATTTCTGGTAAGGGAGGGCAGGGAGAGTGGAGGAAAGGGGGAGTTTAGAAGAGGGAGATAGAGGTGAACCTAACTCTGGTTCAATTGACTGCGCACGCACAACCCATTTAAATGTTACATTAAGGTTGTAAAAATAAAACATACACTTTGTTTTCCCTTTTTGTTTTCTTTACTGTAGTTTAGGTTAGCACTGTGTTAAAGGCACCATAGGCAGTCATCTGTAGGTCTTAGTTGGGCAGGGGCCAAGTAAGTCAAGCAGTAGTAGCAGGAGGACAGTTAGGCAGAAAATAGGGGTTTATAGGTTAGGAATATGTTTAGGGCAATTCTGGGTACAAGAGAGATACAGTACAGCTATGTAGGGAAATAAATTCAGTAGAGTAAACAGTAACAAAGGCAACTATGCTAAGTACTAATGCACTTTTTTTACAGGCAACAATTGCATTGGATAGTATGCTAGGTAGCTAGCTATATATATATATATATATATATATATATATATATATATATATATATATATATATATAGGACTTTTGATTGAAAGATCAAAAGCCCGAATCCATTACCACCAAACACACTTTAACGAAAGAGCTTCCATCAAAAAAGCGCTTTCATTAAAGTATGTTAAAAAAAACCCCACAAAATCTACTTGAATGTAGATTCAATTTATGTAGAATGTAGATTCCCAATGTGGCGGACTGTGCCCCCCCACACCCACCCTACTTTAATATTCTCACTCCGAGGTCGCACTACAGTGGGGAAAAGGGAATTTTCCCTTACCACACCGCAGTATGACCGGAACAACAAGCATAATTACGCTAAAGTGCTGCTTCGGTGAACAGCACTTTCGCGCAAGTATGCTCACCAAATTGGGATTCGGTGAAATTTTTTTTTTTTTTTAAGAGAGAGAGAGAGAGAGAAACTGTCACACAAATGTGGAATATTGATCTAAGCTATAGAAACTGGTGGCTGGTAAGATTTCAAAAAGTACAGTTTTGTACCTACCATAAATGTAGATGTCCGATAGATATGCAACTGCAGTCATAACATATGGGTTGTCCTGCCTCAGGCAGCCCTCGGTCGGCCGAATTCCAAAGTCTGGGTCTGGCGTCAGCTGGTGTCGCCTCTTCTCCGACGTCACAATGGCTGGAGTATAAAGGCATCGGCCGACGCCATCTTCTTCAGTGTTTCTTGCCCCAGATGCCAGGTGCCCTCCTAGGAAGGCTAAATTTGGTAAATGGATAAAAATAATCCCAAACATGCACAACAGTAATAAACAGATACACCATAGGAAATACCCCCAGCTAATGGGAAAAGGGGTAGGGACCCAAAAAGAAGGATACAGAGGGGTAGGAGGGTGGGAAAATCTGACTGCAGTTGCATATCTATCGGACACCTACATTTATGGTAGGTACAAAACTGTACTATGTCCTTCAAGAATGCAACTGCAGTCATAACATATGGGTTGAATACCATAGCCAAGCTGGGGGTGGATGGAACTATGATAAGGATGGTGTAGCTAAAATCCCCTGCAGGACTGCCGAGGCAAAGCTTGCTCGGGATCTGGAGTATAAAGGCAGGTTGTAGTGCTTGGTAAATGGAGCTCCATGTAGCAGCCTCTAAAATGTCCTTTGTTGCCACTCCTCTTAGGAAAGCTGTGGAAGTGGCTATAGCTCTGGTGGAATGTGGCCTAATATTGGTTGGCACACCCTTTCCATGGAAAGAATAGCAGAATCTGATGCAATGTCCAATCCATTTTGAAATTGTTTGTTTGGAGATTGCTTTTCCTTGCACTCCAGCAGCATAGGCTACAAACAGTTGGTCAGACTTTCTGGTGGCCTTAGTTCTGTCCAAGTAGTAACGTAGTTGTCTGTGTATGTCCAAAGTATGCAGTAGTTTTTCCCCCTTATTTTGAGGATTGGGGAAGAATGTAGGCAGGTGAATAGCTTGATTTAGAGACACCCTGGAAATAACTTTTGGCATGAATGTAGGATTGGTTCTTAGAGAAACTCTGTCTTGATGAAAAATGAGGAAGGGAGGCACTGCCATGAGTGCCTGTATCTCTGAAACTCTTCTTGCAGATGTAACTGCCAACAAGAAGGCCATCTTCCATGAAAGAAATTGCATTTCTGAAGTTGCTGCTGGCTCAAATGGAGGAAGAGTTAATTTTTCCAACACATAATTGAGGTCCCATGCAGGTACTGGCTGTTTTCTGGGAGGTTTGATATTCTTTATTCCTCTTAGAAACTGTCTTAGCAGAGGATGAGAAAACACTGGAGGGTCACAGCTGTATTTTGCTGAGATTGCTGAGGCATGAATCTTTACTGAAGAGTATGAGAGTCCAGTATGAAATAGTTCCGCCAAGTATTCTAAAATCTGAGGTATACTCGGTAATGCTGTGTCCTGACCCCTGTTGGCATTCCAGATGCTGAATCTCTTCCACTTGGCTGAATAGGTTTTACTGGTGGAAGGTCTGCGTGCTTCCAGCAAGATTTCTTGAACTGATTTTGAATGAGAATTAGGTGGAGAAGTCATGTTAGCCTTCAGGCTGTCAGTTGTAATGTTTTCAGGTCTTGATGTACAGTCCTGTAATTGTGTTGTGTTAGGAGCAGGGGCCATAGGGTCAGAGGCCATGGTTTGGTCCGAGTTATGGTCAATAGCAATGGGTACCAGTGTTGCCTTGGCCAGTCTGGAGCTATCAAGATGCCTGTTGGTTGTTCTGCTTTGATCTTCAGTATCACCTTGGTCAGCAGAGGCAGAGGAGAGAATGCATAAATTTTTAGAGAATTCCAGCTGAAGGAGAGAGCATCCGTTTTCCAGGCTAGAGGATGGTGAGTCCTTGTGCAGAATTTTTCCAGGTGATGATTTAAGTGGGAAGCAAAAAGATCTACATCCGGTCTTCCCCATGTCTTTGTCAGTTGAGAGAAAATGTGAGGGTGCAGCATCCATTCGTGTGGATCCATGAAATTTCTGCTCAGGTTGTCCGCCAGTACATTGTCCTTGCCTGGTACAAACTGGGATTGTAAATGTATCTTCAGGCTCAGGGATTTTTCCCAGAGAAGCATTGTTAGTCTGCAGAGGGGATAAGAATGAGTGCCTCCCTGCTTGTTTATGTACCACAAGACAGTGGTGTTGTCTGTCCTTATTAGCAAATGCCCTTGTTGTAGTGATTTTTCGAAAGTCTCGATTGCATGTATCACTGCCAACATCTCCTTTTGGTTTATGTGCAGATGCCTTTCCTTTGGCGTCCATTGCCCTTGAATGCATCTGCCCTCCATGTGTGCCCCCCATCCATGGTCTGAGGCATCTGTTGTAATCATTTGGCCTGCTTGAGGTCTGTTGAAAGGCATGCCTTTGTTTAGCTGACTGGCTTGAGCCCACCATAAAAATTCTTTTTGCAGACATGGAATAAGTGGGATTATGTCCTCTAGGCTTTGGCTGTGTTGAGACCATAAGTTTTTTAAATACCATTGCAGCTTTCTCATATGAAGTCTTTCCAAGGGTATCAGAAGGATGCAAGATGCCATGAACCCCAGGGCCTGCAGGATTTTCCTTGCAGTCAGCTGGGATAGTTTTGCTAGGCCTATGAAGTACTCTGGTAAATGCTGCTGTTTTTCCTCTGTGAGGTAGGCCATTTGGTTTTCTGTGTCCAGTTTGGCTCCTAAGAAGATAATCTGTTGGGATGGCAGTAGTTTTGACTTCTGAATGTTGACTGTGTATCCCAAGGCCTGCAGTAGATGCATGACATAGTCCAAATTTTCTTTTAAGGTTTGTTTGTTGTCTGCTTGTATGAGGCAGTCATCCAAGTAGGGGTATATTTGAATCCCCTGCAGTCTGCAGTGTGCCACTACTGATGCCAGGCATTTCGTGAACACTCTGGGTGCAGTAGATAAGCCAAACGGCAATGCTGAGAATTGATAATGCTCTGTCCCTGCAAGAAATCTGAGGTATCTTCTGCAGCTTTGTCTGATTGGGACATGCAGGTATGCCTCCTTGAGGTCCAGAGTGACCAGCCAAGACCCCTTGCCCAACATGGGAAGGAGTTGCTGCAGTGTTAGCATTTTGAACTTTGGCACTATGAGAAAAGTGTTTAGAGATGACAAGTCCAGTATAGGTCTCCATTTGTTTTCTTTTCTTGGAACAAGGAACAGTCTTGAATAAAATCTCTGGCCTTGCTCCTGAGGAGGAACCCTTTCTATTGCTTTTATACTTAACAGCTTGGAAACTTGAGAGAGTGCCTCTGCCCTTTGATGATGTGGCAGGTTTGGCATGCCTTGTCTTATTGGCAATGTGTGGAAGTGGAATCTGTAACCTTTGTCTATCAAATCCAGAATCCAGTTGTCCTTGGTTAAGATATGCCAGTTTTGAGAGAATAAGGATAATTTTCCGCCCAAAGGTGCTTCTCTTTGAACCTTTGTAGGCGGAACGAAAGTCAAGTCATTGTGATTGTCCTTGTGGTGCAGCTGAACTGTCTGCGCCACTTCTTTGATTTGGAGATTGCCATTGGTGGCCCCTGTAAGATCCTCGGTATTGGCCTCTACCTCAGGCACGTCTGCTTTTTCCCCTTTGAAACTTGTCAGAGCCGGGGATGGACCAATTCTTTGAGGGCCAGTTTCTGCTGAACCTGGGTGGCTGAACCTGAAGGAAATCCTTGACTGTCTGTACTGACTTTGCTTTTTCCTCTATGGATTTCAATACATCTTGTGCATTTCCACCAAAAAGCTTCTGTTTTTCCAAAGGTGCATCCAGTAACTTTACTTTAACATGGTCAGGCAAAGACTGATCCTTTAACCAAGCATGTCTATGTATCACAGCCCCAGTCATAGCTGCCCTACATGAAGCTTCCAGTGCATCATAACCACACTGAAGAAAATGATTATTAACCTGCTGAGTGTTATGTATATGATCCTGCAATGCCTTTTTATCAATAGGCTCAGGAGACGCTAACTTTTTCTGTAAATCATCCAGGAGAAAATCTTGGTACTGAAACATGTGAAAAAGGCAGTTAAGTGACCTCATGGCTAGGGTAGTAGAGGTATATACTTTTTTACCCCATCTCTCCAGGGACCTTGCTTCTCTGTCCGCTGGCAGTGGGTTTTTGGCAGAGGAGGTAGCCACTCCCTTGGGACCCTGTGAAATAGTTTCTAGATCCACAGAGTGGGCCTTAAAAAGGTGCTTGTGAGTGTCAGGGACCCGATAATATCTGTCCGGCTTGACAGGAGCAGGAGGAAGAGAATCAGGGTTAGCACTGGAGTCAGAGAAAACATCATCCAAAACATCCATAACAGGTGGAATAGCCAAAGGTCTGTGCTGGGGAAGCTTGAGGAAGGTACAAAGCCTTTTCCTGGAGTCAGAGAATTCCTGACCCTGCCATTGAAAATGTTCCCTCATGGAATGCAGGACTTCACCAAAAGAAAAATCCTCTGGAGGGGAGGCAGAGGGAATTGATTCCTCAGTATCAGAGTCCTCGTAGGCCTGGAAGGATTTTTCTTGGGTATCGGAATGCTCAGAACCCCCAGAGGCTTCATCTGAAGAGAGGTCGTCTGTCTGCTCAGTTCTAGGCCTTTTCTCTGCAGGTGGCTGAGAACCCCTGTCCGGATGAGGCTGAGACCCCCTGATAAGGGAAATAAGATCAGCAGCCAGAGACATGATCTGCTTATCAGAAGAAGGGGCCTGGGCAGAAGGTTTAGGATAGGCCTTGGCCTGACTGGCGGCCTTAGCACGTGCAAAGGCCTTGATGGACATGGATACAGGAGGCCTAGCAGCCCCACGTGCAGGCATAACCTTGTCCACAGAAATGGTGTCGGGTAGATCCAGAACCTCGGTTTCCGGAGGAAAATCAACAACTGGCACCGGAGAGATGTCCGAGACCGAAGGTCGTGTTAACGCTGTGTCGTCGGCCTGGAGCGGTTGATTTACCACTTCCAAAGGGACCGGAGCACTAGCAGAGGGTTTGGGAGTAGCATCGGTAGTGGACGCGGGCCGAGGATGTCGGTCCCGGTCCTTGCGTTTTTTAGCAGATTGGGTTGTCGGTTGATCCGACGGCATGATATACGCAAAAGATTCACCGAAAAAGTCCTCGGCGAATTCTGCCCGGCACCTGAGAGTGCGCTTATTAAAGCAAGCACAGGCAGCACAGGCCGAGACGTCGTCGTCTGGGCCCAGGCAAGGAAGGCAGAGAGAATGGAAGTCCTTATGAGGTATTTGTTTACCACAAGACAAACAATTATTAACTTCCTCAATTTGTTCTGACATCGGCTGAGGCAAGAATAAATGTTCCCCAATGGGGTACTTTGCTTTTAGATGACTTCGGTACTGAAAACACAGGAGCTGACCGACCGGCACTTGCGAACTGCTTCTGCTTCAGGCACCGCGCGGCAAGAAAGACTGGAGAAGATGGCGTCGGCCGATGCCTTTATACTCCAGCCGTTGTGACGTCGGAGAAGAGGCGACACCAGCCGACGCCGGACCCAGACTTTGGAATTCGGCCGACCGGGGGCTGCCTGAGGCAGGACAACCCATATGTTATGACTGCAGTTGCATTCTTGAAGGACATCTGCCTCTTTTAGAAAACTCTGTCATTATTCACTGAAAATACAGTTAGAGTTACACACAAACACACACTTGGGTACTTGTTGCAACAGATCTCATCTTCCATTAGTTGTTTCTCAGACACACAGAGACAGATGCTGTTAACATTTGAAATATGTTTTTAGCAGAAACCAATAGGATTTAAAAACTTTATTGTGACCGATTCAGTATGTCGCGTCCACTTATGCTGAACAAATAAGCCATTGTTCCCCACTCAATGAGAAGCATGACCATTTTAGGAACATGTTTAATGTAAGAACACATAATAAGCTATTTTAAACTTAGCCAATGAAAGTCAAAGATAAATATAGTAGATAATGAGATGGCATAAATGTGTACTCTTGAATAATATACTTTCTGTTTAAACTTTAATACGTGAATACATACATATTTTGCCATGTCAGTTTCATTACAAGAAACAGAAGTATTATTAGAGTCAAGAAACCTGGTTAGAACCAGTGAAGCACTTTCTCTGTAGCTAAATTAATTATCATAACTGATTTATTTGTCTTGATATAGCACATAGGCTTTCATAATATTTTCAAATGTCTGTCTGCTCTTTGCAAAGTGGCATTGATCTTTTCCAAATATATTTGGTTAAATCTATGCTATCTCTTGGCCAAAATTGACACAAATACCTTATAATCATGGCTTAACACTGAAGACTGGGTCATATGATCCTAGATTGACTGAAACTTTCCTTCTTTCCTTTCTTTAATTATTACTGTAAGTACTGCTTTCTTCCTAGAGTCTGGAATTTTCCTTTTCTTAAGTATACTGCTAATCATTTTGTACCATACTAAAATGACTTCCTCTATATTTGTCTTCTGTACTTTTACTGGTTACTGGTAACCCATGTGACCCTGGGGATTTTCCCTTGGCCTATATTTTCAACTGCTCTTCAATCTTGCCTACAGGTTTTATCAAAACTTCACCTATTTCCTCTTCAGTTTTAGGGAATTCCAATGCCTAAATGAACCTATCCTTTTTCTCATGCCAGTCTGTGTTTGTATGGCCTATAGATCTACTTATAAAATCTGTATAAATAACTGCTCCATATTCTGTGGATACTTCCAAATGTTCTGTTTTATTATCTCTTAATTTCCATATACTTCTTTCTACCTTCGGTTGCCTCAGTTTCTTAGCTTGGTAACTCTGTAACTTGCATATATTCTTAAAACACATTTGCCTGACCACCACTTGCTTTTTCAGTTTCTTATGTTCTTCTTCATTATGCATGTCCCCTTTAACTGAAGTTCTTTTATTCTAGTCAGCCTGTACTTTTTCATTCTTTAATTTCCTCCGACTCAGTTCTTTTTAAATCAGTTATTTCTTTTTTTGAAGTTTTTCTTCAATTCATCCCACTATCCTATTTAGTTAATTTAGAGTTTCCTTCAGCTATAATCCATAACTATGGATATGATAGACGGGATTTCACAGGGGTGGGAGTTGAGGGGTGAAGTTAGAGCTAAATTTATCAGATGGAAGATTTGCTGTGTCACCCTGGTCAGTGAAGGTTGTGCCAATTACCACCAGTTCTACATTCCGATGTGCTACCATTAAGGTTCCTGACAGCTGAAAAAGGCTTTATGATTGTCTTTAGCCTAAGAGCCTATCCTGACCTCATGACTGGCTTTGTTGGACCTTATTAGAGTTCTTAGTTTCTTGTCTAGTTGAATCAGAAGGCTCATGTCTCTGCGAGAGTTGCTCTTCCTGATTTTGGGCCATGACATTTTTTCTTTAGTTATATATTCTGTTAAGGTTAGGATTCAACCAGTGGGGTGTGTTTTTGTTGTCAGATTTGGGTTTGTTTCTGGTAGGTACAGCAGTCTCAATGTAGCCATTTACATGTTTGTACAGGGCTTCTGTGAACAATTCTGCACAGGCAACTGTGTTCTCAGAGTTTGCGGAAGCCTTGAATTTTGATAAACTGTCATGTAACAGGATGTAATTAGCTTTAGAATAGTTCATAACTGTTACTGGTTTATTTGGGTTTCCTGGGTTGATTTAAGAGCTAGATTTAAAGTGTTGTACATTCATGTATGTGAATTAATCCCTTAAACTTAAACCATTTTTATATATTTTCCGAGTTGTTTTCCGCACTTCTCAGACAGCTTAAAAGTGACAAGCAAAAACCTGATGACATCAGCAATTTGTTTTTTTTTCAAATTTTAGGCTGGTTGTAAATTGTATATATTTGTAGAAATGCAACTTTTGTTGATGCAGGAGGATGGAAAATGCCTTACATTTTATTTTCTCTATATGTCATATTGTTTGCAGAACATCAACACAGTTTGTAGCATCATAGCAGGGTTGCACTGATTTTGCCTGCATCCTGTGTCTTTATTCATGGCTACACATTTTCTGATTCTCATGATGTTATTCTGGCATGAAAATAAAGTTCCCAAGACTGTCCAGTGTTCATAAATAGGGCTACAATTACATGTGCACATGTTAGAAAGAGACAGTGTCAGAGTCAAGCATAAAAGTGAAAATTATATTTTATGACCTGACATCGTAAAGACAGGTTAGTTCGAATAACTGTACTATAATGTAACATACTTTTCAAAAATCTATTCTAATGAATACTGCAGTACCGCTTGCACAGATCCCTCTCATCACTTAGGACTATCACTGGAAAATATTTTCCCAGCTGTGTGCCCACAATTTTCATAACCTTTGGCTCAGTATACATCTATGGCCATGGCACAGGCAGCTTTAATACAGCTGAAGCCACTTTAAATCTACAGAGTGTAAATGATGGCATAGACAGTAAAGCTGAAAACGGCAACAAACGGAAAACTGAATGCAAATACAAACGCTGCAGACTGCAAGCACCACACACCCAAACGAGCAGTAGACTTTCTGTAAATTAAAACTGTTGATTCAAAATAGTATTGTTAAGCGCTTTTCGTCCCACCAAGTTGTGGGACTTCTTCAGACAACTAGAACAAGACAACAGCTACAGTTAAATCAATGCGTTGGCACCAAAATACAAGTGCCGTGGCCAATTGGTTTAATCATTGAAGTTTAAAATAATTAAAAATGCATAAAAAGACAGTGTAATGATCCAGGGACCTGGATCACATAACAACATATTAATTAAAACATCAAAAATCATTTATACATTATATTATACATAACTTAATCAAAATGCATTTTATAGAATTTAAAATGCTATATATGACAACTCCTGTATAGTCGCTATCTTAAAATTGTATATACGTGAATCTTGTGAGCACATGAATGATAAGCACACATTCTATACAGTGTCAACAATGCATCGCATTTTATTATGGGAAAACTGACAGAAAACTATGTGAACGTGTCTATGAACACCTGTATGCCATTAAGAAAAATAGACCAGACAATGCTTTAGCAAAACATATAGCAGAAAATCCTAACCACACATTTTTGTTTAGAGCAGTAGATACTGTTCTTTTAGATGGTAGGGATGGACCACATCAAGTACAATTAGAGGTTTTGGAATTATACTGGCAGATTCGTTGTAATGCCAGTGTTATGCCCGGACTAAATGAGATATGTTCCCTTTACCCAATATTGAAGCTAAAAAGCTTGTGCCGTTAGGTTTTACTTGCTTTGCCATGTTCCCATGTCATACATCAACCTATATTTCAGATGTTACAGTTATTTATGCAGGTTTATGCATGTAACAACAGATTTTTCTATTTATAGCCTACAATAATTTCAACATCCTATGTATAGAATATATTTGTTTTACATATTGCGTATTAATTCTTGCAAGGTAGTAATGATTATTACATCTTGAACTATAGGAATACACAATGGTATAATTAGATGTCGCCCCCTTTTCTTCAATTTCATTCCTTTCTTTGTTCCTTTTCTATCTGCTTTGGTGTTCTGTCCCTTTGCTCTTCTTCCCAGTGAACAGCACCCACACATATACTGTGCATATTCTTGTAAATATTTAGCTTCATCTTACAGTATTTGTCTGTCAACATATATAGTTCTCATATACATATATTCTTGTTTTTGTTTCAATTGTATAGAATATGTGCTTATCATTCATGTGCTCACAAGATTCACATATATACAATTTTAAGATAGCGACTATACAGGAGTTGTCATATATAGCATTTTAAATTCTATAAAATGCATTTTGATTAAGTTATGTATAATATAATGTATAAATGATTTTTTTATGTTTTAATTAATATGTTGTTATGTGATCCAGGTCCCTGGATCATTACACGGTCTTTTTATGCATTTTTAATTATTTTAAACTTCAATGATTAAATCAATTGGCCGCGGCACGTGTATTTTGGTGCCAATGTATTGATTTAACTGTAGCTGTTGTCTTGTTCTAGTTGTCTGAAGAAGTCCCACAACTTGGTGGGATGAAAAGCACTTAACAGTACTATTTTGAATAAACAGTTTTAATTTACAGAAAGTCTATTACTCATTTGGGTGTGTGGTGCTTGCAATCCACAGGGTTTGTGTTTGCATTCATAGACAGTAAAGCTACTTACAGCAGCATGATGCATACATGAGTGCATTACAAGTAGTGACTTTTCATTGGCTACCTGGCTGCCATTCAGCAGTATCATTATACATACGTGTCTGCATGGTACATGCTGATATTTCATTGGCTACCTGGCTGCCATACATCCTGATGCCCATGGTTGCCAAACTCATCTTTGTTTTCTATTGCAGTTCAGTGCAGAGGAGTGCAGCATCTGTAATTATATCTGAAAGCCCCAGAGTTATCTGGATCTGAGGATAACTGCTCAGAAGTTTCTCCTTTTGTCATGACATTTGCTGTGTTGGAACAATATTCTACTTTACAACACTGATCTTGCTCAATGTGCCCTACTTCATAACCCTATCTCCACTGCTACATGCTTCCTCATTCCTCCTCCTTTTTACATAGTTATTACCGAGGATGTGCTAATTTTCTAATGAGGTTCAATAATGCTGTTCTTTATGAATATTAAAAATGTTAATGTGAACTCTGTAACATGCTTTATTGTGGTCAGGATCAATATTCTGATAATCTGTGTTTTGTTATAGAAGTCAAAAGCTAAATGATGTGAATGGAACTGGATTAGTTCTATAGTTCCCTAAAAGCTAACAGACATTACTGTACAAGGCTGTAGCGGGTACTAAGGAATGAAAAATTGTGGCTTTCATGAGCTGGTTTGTGAAGAATTAAACATTGTCTGGAGTAATACAGAATTAAGCCTAGTGCTTAACATTTTTTTTTGCATTTCATATGATTACTGTCTTATACAGTAATCATAATTTTTATTTCTGTACATACTTTCTAAAGTCTAATACTGATGACATGATCTTGCTACAATGCCACTTAGTGGCTTATGTTGTAGAGCATCATACCAAAGTGTGAAATAATTTTGGAACTATAGTTTCACTCTAAGTCTACTCAATGAAAATGATGAATTTCTATACTGAGTCAGTAAAATTGTGTTTAATCAGCTATACCTTGATTAATTTCTGTCAAAAGTCATTGTCTCAAGAGGCAGTACACTCATCTTTGCTGTTGAAAGATCAGAAAGCTGCAAGTACTCTTCTCACATCAGGTGCTGTATTTCATTTTCACTACTAATAGTGTACAGCAGTACAGTGTGGTACTGCACTCTTGAGATGACATCCTTTGGATGAAACACTAAATAAAATATCTCATAGCACTTACTGAAAGAATAAAATAAACAGAGGGAGTTTCCCATAGTTTCCTGACCAAATTTTTCCTAGTCTGTATCAATTCCCAATATATCCCTCACTTCTGGAACAAACTTCCATTACATTTCAAGCAGAGTAACACCCTTGCTACTTTCAAAGGTAAACCTTGATAATTGGATGGGCAGTCTCAAATTCTGTCCCGATCTATTTTGTCTTGCCCTGCTTGAGGCTAGAGAGAAATTTTAAAAAGGGTTTTTTGGCTAGGCTTGAAATGGTCTGCAGACTGATTGTCTCGTACTTACCTATGTACTTATGAACTTATGTTACCACCTCAGGCCTCTCTTGGAAACAGGCTATGTCTAATGAGAATAACCCAGAGAATAAAATGTACATAAATAAAATATCTTGTCAGTTTGTAAGTATTTTGAGGAAGTTTTAGCCAAGCCGATCAGAAGATAAACTTTTGAATGTGTACTTCATATTTGCTTTGAAGAACCAGATTTTGTTGAAATGTTCTGACCTAAGGTCAAGGCTTGCTTGCCGACATGGTCTGCCTGTGATTTGTGTCTGAGTGTGTTAATGAATGTTGATTTAGCTGTTTATCTGTAAATGGAAACTAGTTACTAGTTATTTATTATTATTTTCAGCATTAAATTATTTCTGAAGTGTGGGCACCAATTCTTTTTTTAGATGGGGGCCCAGAATATGAAATTGGCCACTATGTGGCTATCCCTGCTTTATGGCCTCTTCTTTTCCAAAGAAATTGCAGGGTATGCCTATGCTATGCTGCAGATGGGAGACTGCAACCATGACTAGGGACATAGAGTACTGTCAGAAGAAAAATCAGTTTTAGAACATTCACTATGGCCAGGTGAACATATCCCTTTTATTCCATGTGCTGGACAACCTGTGTAGGACCTCCCATATGTTTTCAAGCTGTAGCTTACTAATTTATTTTTCCATAAACTCTCTGTAGGGGTGGGAAGATGCATATCATGGAAATGGCAGGAATAGACTTTTTTAAGCACCTTTATTAGATTTTTACATTGTAGACAATGACACAAGTATGCATGTAATAACAGAAAAGAACACAAACTACAGCAAACATTTTTCTATCACCCTCTGCAGCACCCACACTACTAACAAACCTTCTTAGACTTTTTTCATTTATAGGTGTCTTATATCTAAGTATGTACACATCAAAAATATCACTGAAAATATCAAAAATATCAATGAAAATATCAACCTGGGACAAGAATGTGATATAAAGGAACCTGAGCAGGAGGGAGTACATAAATATTTGGGAATAAATGAAGGATAAACAATAAAGCATTAACAAATACAAATAAAACAAAGTAATGAATACCTCAGAAGACTAAAACTGATATTGAAAACTGCCTTGAAATCTAGGAATAAGGTCCAAGCTATAAAGCAATTTGCTCTTCCTGTTTTAACTTAGAGTTTTGGGGTGATCGACTGGATGCAAAAATTATTGGATTGATTGGACATGAAAAAAGAAAAATGCTTCATGCTTATCAAAAGATAAATAATAATCACTGTATACTAAGACTATATATATCTCGCTCTAAAGGAGGTATCTGTTGACCTCATCAGATCCACGCACAAGTAAAAGCTTTAAAACATGAGAAGAAGTCTAAGATGAACTCTTAGTTTAGTTTAGCAGAAGTATTTTGGTGTCAAGTGGGAATGGAAATCAAACTAGTAGACAAAAATCAGACAGCATCTGAATGTGCTAAAAACAAAAGAAAGAATATAAGGAGAAGGAAAAAATGTGGAAACTCCATAAATATAACCAAAAAACCCCCCACCCAAACAGCACCAAGGAGACAAAACTGATGGCTTTTAGCGTAGTTAAAGTTTAATGTTCACTATTCGTCCAAACAGACTTCCTCAGAAATATATTACTACACAAGAAAATCACATTTAAACCCATTTGAACAACAGTCAGTCAATCATGATATCCCAATAATAAACCAATTAAACAGATGATTAATATGAAAAACATCTAAAAAGTATTGAAATAAAAACAACTGAGTTTTACATTTGCAAATTACCAATAGTAATGTTTCTGTTTTTTAAAAAAATTGATGTTCAACATATCATTCAAACCAGGAACCATGTAAGAAGCAAGCTATTGGCCACTCAGCTTCTCTCTGCTCCACATAATCCCTATACTCCACACCCCTTAAATCCTGTTTAACCACCTCCAAAATTGAAAAAGTAAATTTCTTCCAAATGGGACAAATCAAAGAACGTTTATAAAGGCATTGTTCCTGTTTTTTGTTTTTATAGCATACTTATGTTCCTTAAACTTCTAGTAGACATGCCAACATAAAAAGCTGGACGTGTGGAACACATAGCCAAATACACTATACCCATGGTGCCACAATCCAGCTTACCAGGAACAGGAATGGTGTAATTCAAATGTTGCAAAAAAACAAAAGGGCCTTCATGAATAAAACTATAAGCTTTACACCCCAAATATTTCACCAAAGCACATGTTCTATCAAAAGAAGGAATGGACCCTGTATTGTTCTTTTCCAACATCTGCTTGATACTATGTTTTTTCTTATAAGGGTCATTGCTCAACACTTTTACAAGATCTGCATTACCAGAAACAACTTTCCAGTTTTCACTAATAATTTTGTGAATCAATTTACTGTCCATATTCATATCTATACAAGACCTGGGTCCCTCCAATCCCATAATATTGATGTCAGGAACCCTTCCTACATCTGTCTGATTTCTTGACAAGTCCCTTTATTAAAATAGGAGGGAAGTCAACATCTCTCTTAGAAATAACCTCCTGGGCCATGCTATCTAGCACATCATCAGGATAACCT
This sequence comes from Protopterus annectens, assembly GCF_019279795.1. Lineage (NCBI taxonomy): Eukaryota > Metazoa > Chordata > Ceratodontiformes > Protopteridae > Protopterus > Protopterus annectens. The sequence goes on from NC_056745.1 coordinate 531,026,267, forward strand.
CTCTCTAAAAACAATGCTTTAAAAAAATGTACTTCTTTTAAAACAGCTTGGTTGTCAACTGTCATTCGGGAAGTCCTGATAAGTAGTACCCTAGGAATATTTTTTCTCATAAAATAAGGGTGGCAACTTTTAAAATGGACATAGCTGTTACAAAATGTACTTTTATGGTGGATACTACTAAAAAACATATTCTTACATGGATCTCAAGAAATGTCTACGTCAAGAAATGACACCTTAGGGCCACATTCACCCAGGACGAACTTTAAAAAAGTCATACTTTGACTTAACAACTCCACAAATTTTCCAACATCCAAACTATCTTTATAAACAATAAAATAAAAACAGGTCATCAGCAAACCTTTTATAAAAAAATTTGTTCAAAAAATTGTATCTGAGGCAGACGTTTAATGCCCCACCAGCCTAATACCAAATTGGCATAAGTTGGACCAATGGTAGCCCCCATAGCCACGCCCTGTAGCTGTTTATAAAACTGATTGTTGAACAAAAAATTACTGTTGTCCAACAATAAATCCAAGAAAGAAGTGTAGGTAATAATCCTGTTGTTATCAAAGCCAGTATGTTTTTCATATTAATCATCTGTTTAATTGGTTTATTATTGGGATGTCATGATTGGCTGACTGTTATTCAAATGGGTTTAAATGTGATTTTCTTGTGTACTAATGTATTTCTGAGGAAATCTGTATGGACGAATAGTGAACATTAAACTTTAACTATGCTAAAAACCATCAGTTTTGTCTCCTTGGTGCTGTTTGGGTGTTTTTTTGTTACTTTGTTTGGTGGACACCTTGGCCTTATAGTGCGCTGTTTTTTCTTTAGTTTAACTCCATAAATATACTGGCAAGTATGGAGATCTCATGTTGACCAAAATGTTATGCAGAAATGGTTAAGAAGAGGTAAACTGAAACCAAAAGATGAAAAGTTAAATAGGACCCCAGGACAGTGGACTAAGAACACATTGCTTTATAAAATCCATTGAAAAGGTGGCACAAACAGACAAGTGCAGGTTTATAAAAAAGGAACAGGAAACAGTCACACATCTTTTTGCTGGCTATGATAAACTCATTATACAGGGCCTATATACTAAAAGGCACAGTAATGTTGCAATAGGGATTAACCACTGCACAATAGAAGAAAATGGAAATATGAACCACAAAGCATTACAGACAATGATGAGGTATATATCACATGGCATCACACATTACTAATAGTTCAAAAAACAGATGCCAGAAAAACAGATACAGTGGTCCATGCAAAAAAGACAAAAGTGGCAGTGATCACTAAAATTGCTAAGCTCAGTGATTACAGTGTCTTACTTACACAGTCACAAAATTATAAAATATCAGGAATTTGCAGGCAGACATGAGGACAATGTGGAAGAAAGATACTCAGACAGACAGTTCCAATAGTAGTAGGAGTAATGGGCCTAATCAAAAAATAATTTACAGTTATACTTTGACACTATATCAATACATGTAACCCAGTATGAATTATAGAAGGAGGCAATACTGGGCACACTGCTCTTAGCTAACAACAAAAACTGAAACAATATTAATTTCATGAACTGCAATCATACCCTGATTTAGGAGAGGGGCCCATTCCTGTCATCGTATTAGAAACCCAAAAAACTTGGTGAAATTAATCCAGGAGATACCACAATTTAATAATGCAGAATTACTTATATCACACCTCAAAATCATTAATAGGAAATCCCATTTTTAGCAGCCATATATATCACCAAGTAAAACATTACCACTGTGGAACATATTCTAAACTGGATATCCCACATATCCAACATGAAACAATAATATGAGGAGACCTAAATATAGACTGTCAGCTAGTCCAGAGCACCAACCCATCTGATTCCATAAACTTATGTGGCTTTACACGGTTAATTTCATCCGTCACTAGAATCTACAAAAGCATGGATAGATAATTAGTCTTAGACTGGATTCTTACTGATAAACCAAACAAAATTAGGATAGTCAGCAGCTTTCCACACAAGATTACCTACTTAGATAGTCAGAAGTTATATTATCAAAGATAAAAATATAATTTACAACTAAGTTTGTAATCACTCAAACTCTGACAAAGACATTTTTATCAAAATTTTAACAGAATATAACTGTAAAATACTAACATCTATGCCCTTATTCTCTGCTATCACATACTTCAGTGAGATATTCCTCAATAATCTTACTCTAGTAATTACAAAGACAGTCAAATCCAACTCTGCACCATGGGTAACAGAAGAAAATATGAAATTAATGCTACAGTTTGACAACCCAAAGAATAAAACAAACTACCAAATAAAACATGGCAAACAAACCTGTTATAACATCCTCCAAAATAAACATCACAGCAATCCAAAACTCTTCTGGACATCCATAAACAAACTGTAACACCTAGTCCAAACTACCACTCCCACTCCTACAACCAACAATACTACTGCTTCAATTTCCACAGAGTTTAACAATTATTTCACACAGAATATAACGTCCTTCATAAACAATAATACCTCCACTACCCCTTCAGTACCTGCAGCCTCTGCTAAATATCTTCAGCTAATTAACTTAAGCTCATGTATATATGTGTATGTATGTATATATGTATTTATTTATTGACTGATTGATTGACGTGTTTACCAGGGAAGTCTGACTGGGTAATAAATACCCATTTTTAGTGAAGGCACTCAGAGATAAATGCTCCAGAATGCTAAATAACATAAAATAAAACAACTGAATATGTTCTAATGAAATACTAAGAAACTTACAGCTACAGAGTCCCCAATAAGTGTCCGTTCACCACAGTACCGATGTTTGTAGAAAACGAATCCAACAATCACATCCACGGATAAAAAGAATATTTTATTTTAAAATCGATTAAAAAGCTGAAACACAGAAAGTTTAGTGCTTTCACCCATCTTAGTGGGCTTCTTCACAACAACCAGTAAATTCCAATGACGCCTCAAATAACTTATTTGGCGCCAAAAATTGTTCAAACTTTTAAAACCAAACATCCCCTTGCTGCTGCTGAAGTGCAAATCTTTCACATTCATTGCCCTTTAATATACAATTTCCAATAATGGGCTGTTTGTAAATACTTTATCACATTAAAAATTTGATAAAAAATATATATATAACATATAAAATAGATTATAACATCCTGCCTTGCTAAACGCATGGTCGATGATTAAAAAAATATGATTATCGCACGAACAGTCAACCCTTCACAGAAGAATCATATTATGCTCACGTACAAACTATCATGTTAAAAATATGATGAAGAAAAAATGTATAGCATATGCAATATTTTTATAAAATTATTTATAACATCCTGCCTTGCTTAGCGCAGGATCCATGATGTATACAAAGCGATCATCACTGTGAACTATCAACCCTACACTGAAGAACGATCGTTTATTTTGTCTGTAAAAAGACCCGACTGGGTAAAAATTACTCCATCAATATATTCTAATCTAAATTGTTGGGTTATTGATAGGCAGACCATCAGGTCGCAAATGCCTACAATAAATAAAATTTTAACCATAATTTGTAACTGTTGCCAATGGTATGGTATTTGACAATAAAAATACTATATCCATTGATATGAATATACTACAAACTAACCTCATTAATATACTACTGACTGTATGAATACACATTCTTTACTTATAAAAATTAATATATGTCAGAAGTTGTTAACCTATGTTCTTCTAATGTAAACAATGTATATATGTATATATTCATGTGCAGCTTAACATATACTTTAGAATTTTCTACATATTTTGCTGTAAAACTTTGTTGTTAGTAGTAGATACATCATTACTAATATTACATTGTTTACATTAGGAGAACATGTGTTTATTTTTTGTTAGAAGAAGTTGTGTATGGGATAGTTGATGTGGGAGTTCTAACTAGTTGACAGCATGTAATGCAGAGCAGTGATGAGTACTGTATGGCATGTTAGGATCTAGCTATCTTATTATAGTATTGCTCCAGTTGTGATTTAAGAGAGGTCTAGATGTTAGTCAAAATAGGTGCACCAGAGAATGGAGGTGGAGACCTTTCTCTACCATTAAAAAATCTCCTACGTAAGTTGAAACCAGCCATCCAGGCTGGTGACTAACTCTCCTCGGACTACTTAAAAATGGCTACAGATGTAATTGCTTTTCTAGTCTCTGTATTGATAAATAGTTTTATATCCAAAAATATGTTCCTTCCATGTGGAAAAAAATCTTTTGTTATACCTTTACACAAAGGTGACACATTTACAGATTTTAATAACTGTAGGCCCATTGCAATCATATCCCCCTTTCAAAAATACTTGAAAAATGTATTCATGCTCAGCTTCTACAAGACATAAATTCAAATAATGGATTCTCTGAAACACAGCATGGTTTTAGACCCCACCACAGTACAACCAACACCATCCTTCATTTCACTAATACTATAAACCAGCATAGAAACAATGGTAAACTAGTGTCAGCTATGTTCCTAGACTTATCCATAGCTCTTGACATTGTATCACTCCATTTGCTCACTGAAATCTCTTTCATAGATCTGTCTAAATCCTCCCTTACACGGCTCCTTAGTTATCTATCTGGAAGGCAACAAGCAGTCAAATGGCAACAGGTCCTCTCTGCCTTTCTCCCAGTTACCATAGGTGCCCCTCAGAGTTCTATAGTAGGACTCCTTCTCTTCAGTATTTTTATAAACAAGCTTTACACTGCCATAAACCAAATAAGTATAGTACAATATGCAGATGAATCAACTTTAATGTGCATAGCCCCACAATATCCAAACTTCAAGAAATCACTTACATTTCTTTCTCTTCAGTCGAAACCTGGCTGAAAAATTCAAACTTGATCATCAATCCCAATAAAACAAAACTGATGCTCTTCACCTCAAAACACTGTCTCAATCAGAAACAATCTTTCTAGGTCATATCATGTCATTATTTTCCTTTACTCAGCCATCATAGGCCAATCATTTAATATAATGGTCCCTTTGGCATGCATCTGTCCAGGCAGATGCAACAATTGGAACACTCACAGAAATACATTACTAAAGTAACTTACTACCTTACTGAAACAAAGTTCATCGCAGTCCACTTTCAAATGCAACTTAGATTTATGGATGGGAAACAGAAAATTTACACCAGAACTTCTCCCTGTACTACTAATGGACAGATGCAGCTCCTAAGTGCTTTATCCTATGCATGGGTCCCCTCAAATTATCCATTATATGATCCCAGTTATTCTCATTAGGGTAATATGTAATTATTAACTATGGGATGAGTAATGTCAATCCATTACCAATGAGATATGTTATTTCAAATAAAAAACATGGAAATTGGCTAGGCTTAAAATGGCCCACAAGGACAGCTAGCTTAATAATTACCTATAAAGCTGTATACGCAAATAATACTAAAATGGAGGTATTACCACATGCTAAATTACTTGTAACTAATTGCAACAGTTGACAATCTTAAAATGTTTTCTATGTGTTTTTCAGATAATTAAAAAGATCAGACAAAGCATGGCTTCCTTTACATGGCCAAACAGTGCCTTACAGACCCAGCAAGAAAAACCCTAGTCTCATCCTATTTGCTAACAACCCTCTTATGTGCCTCACCTGTCCTTACAAGCTCTACACTAAAGTCCAAACTATCTTCCTGTTACAACAAAGTAGCTAAAGTTGCTACCAATACTGCAGACCAAACTAGGCTATCTGTCCATGGGCATTTATAAGCCTAGCCACAGAGTGATGGCTTTCGCCATCCCATTAGATTAGTAACCTTGGCCTCTGTCAACAGGGCTCCTGAAGTGATCCCAGGTAGAACTTAACGATTACCCATCCACTCATCAAGATTTCTCTTGAAGAGGGTCAGAGAGGAGCTCTGTCAAATATGGATTGGGATTCTATTCCAGAGTGGGGGGAGTCGCTGGGACAGGAATCTATTATGAAACATTACTATTCAAAATTAGTCACCTGCCACTTGCAATAATGCCCGCTGTTGCAGTTCCGTCTTTCCGTAATTGCAGTAAAAGTTTTTAGTTTGTTTCATGTTCTGTTTTTTTTGTGTGTGTGTGTGTGTGTGTGTGTGTGTGTGTGTGTGTGTGTGTGTAACTCCAGTTACAGAAAAAAATGATTTCAAACAATGCAGTTTGCCATATTATTGCAACAACAACACATTCTTCCAAATGGGAGGAGATTGTGGACAGCATAATAATGGATGAAGAATGGGAAAATGATGAACAAGTGTGCAAGTATCTGCCAATAAAGGAATACGCATAATTTTTGTTGTTTTATTACTGGTGATGCCTTTAATTGGGGTGGATATAGATTAAAACTGTTTTTACTGCTTTATTTGATCTATTTCCTGTCTGAGCACTGGCTCTATGAAGACACTGCATATCTCTCAACTGTCCAGATTTTTACAGACTGTCCAGATTTTTGCCTCATATTTTTGGTCTGTTCCTCATAAAATTTATGATTTTCTGGCAAATTTCTGGGATAATCTGAGGACTGAAGTCACTAGATAATGATATACATTTGCCTTTCAGACTTTATACCCATCAGAAAAATGCATGCTAAGACAAATCCTGTTATTCTAGCAACTTTCTAAGTTTATAAGAGCCACATTTAAAAATCTGTCCCTATTTTTGGGCCTTTATCCCCCATTCTATCAGGCTTTGTCCAATATTTTTTGCACTAAGAGGTTGAGAGGTATTTGCATTTCCTAAGGTGATCAAATAAGTTACGGTTCTACTGCATTTTTGAAATTAAAATTTTATTTTTCATTTATTAACCAGTTAAATGATAGGGCCATGGTGCACTCTTCATTCACAATGTACTGCATAATGGTGAGGGTTACATTAAATTTAAATCATTATGTTTATTTTGTTGTGGGTGGGGGGATGCAGCAGTCAAAGAATCAGTGTACGAACCCAGTAAACAAACTAAATAAATAAGCAAAGACACAGTGGCACAAGGTGCAATATACATGTACAGAAAGTGACCACAGATAAAGATTGAACACCACTACTGAGCAACTGTGCTGTTCTCCATGGTTAGCTTAAATCTTTCAACTCTTCCCAGCTAAGACATTTTTAATATCTGATACTTGTGTTTAAACTTTGCCATTTTTTCTTCCATATGTCATCATCATCATCAGACCCAACCTTTTCCCCATTTTCTACACAGGGTTGGGGTATCATGTCAACTGTCGCCATCTCTCTCGATTCAATGCCACACACCTGCCTTCTTCAAAACTCATGCCTGGCTGTCACAGATCTTCTTTCATACAATCCATCCACCTCTTTGCTGGACATCCTTGTTTCCTCTTACCTTCTTCCTGTCTGTCCCAAATCTTCATCAGATTGTCTTCTGCTTTTCTACACATGTGTCTGAACCACCGTAATCTGTTCTCTTTGATCTTTTCTGAAACTGGAGTTACTTTGGCTTCTGCTCTTATGTCCTCATTTCTTCATCTGTCCTACATTGTGCATCCTACCACCCTTCCTAGGCACTTCATTTCCATCATCTCTAGCTTCTTCATCTGCTCTGTCTTTACTACGCAGGTTTCTGTACCATGCAATAGTACTGGTCACACCACTGTCTTGTACACCTTACTTTTCAGCTTCTTTGGAATTCTACTGTCATAGACTGCACCTGAGACTCTATGCCAGTTGGCTGTAGCCCCTCTGATTCCAGCTTTGACCTCTTCATTCAGACTTCCCTTGTCCCCCCAGGATTATTGATGCTATTTACTTGTTCCAGTATCTTCCCTTCTATGTCAATTCTCAGCTTCTTCTTTTTCCCCAATTTGCTGCCATACCAGTGTTTTATCTGTTCTTAATTTCATCCCATGTGTTCTCAGTTCTGCATTGCATTCCCCTATCATTTGCTGAAGTTCTGGCTCATAGTCTCCCTGTAATGCCACATTGCCTGCATACAGCAATTTTGTTGATCTGTTACCTTCAACCTGTTTGCTAATGTAGTCCATCATCAGTATGAACAGCGGTGGGCTCAGAGCCAAACTCTGGTGTATACCCACTCCCACTGGGAACCCCTCTGTGAGGCTGAACACTGTTCAAATCCTTGAGTCACTGGGTCCTTGTACATAGCCTTCACCAATTCTACCAATGTTTCCAGGACTTTGAACCACCACAGTACTGCCCAGATCAGCTTTCCTGGAACCTTATCATATGCTTCCTCCAAATCTAGAAATGCCCATGTGAAGCCCCTGCACTGGCCCAGTAATCAAGGAGCTTCAATTGTCACCCATGGTGACAGCTAGGCAATGTACACACTGGGAGGATAAGTACACACACAGTAAAGTGCAATTTCCCTTAAGAGCACACAGAGATCACAGTCAGTCCGGAGCTGGTTTCTCCCTCTTTCTCCAGATCCCCAATAAGACTCCAAACTGGCACAGCTATAGAGTTAAGATCTCAGCTGAGGGGTCAAGCCAAGACCTCCAGCACCCTCTCTGTCCAACCAGTGCTTCGTGTCCCTGCCCAAGTAGCTGACACACACACACACACACACACACACACACACACACACACACACACACACACACACACACACACACACACATGGGGAGGGCAGACACAGGTTTACTACCTATTCCCCCTTCTGCCCAGACTATAAGGTAGCTTCCACTGCCAACAACCCTACTTATCAGCTACTGTAAGGCCCTTGCAAATGGTGTCCAATCCTACTGTGTAATGTTACTATTATCCAAATGGTAGTCTTACCAAGATATGCAAGGCTATTTAGGAGTGGCCTGTACAGTGTCATCAAGTACATATGCAAGTACTTTAAGAGCTTAAATATGTCTCAGAAATATTAGCTACAGAGATAGGTTTAAATATATTTAATAATAAATAATAAAAGAACAAGACAATATTCAGTAAATCAACACAGTAACTTCAGAGTCCAAAATCACAGGAAATATTTTAAAACAACATTGCAGGACAGTCTCAAATAAAAACAGAAAATGTCTAAACTAATCTTTACTATATTCCTATCTATATCTAAAAGAGATGTTATGCCCTAAATCTTACTTACAGCAAGGCAAGTGCAGATGGTGATGATGATGGATGTTTCCAGGTCAAAGACAAAATACAAAATGCACAGTCTCTCTCTGAGAGAGTTCTTAAATTAATATCAAATATTACTGCTGGGTTAGCTTGGATGACATCACTTTTTCACCTGACTTCAAGTTCCCAAGCTAAACCCCCCATTGTAGCATTTTACATCTCCTTGTGAAAAATACATAGCCTTCAGATGTTTGCAGTTGCTAGAAGACATAAAACAATAAAACACTTACAAAACAATGCAGAAGGCACCCTAGTTCTAGACATCCTGTCTCCTTGCTACATTGAAACTAACTTTTATAACACAATTGTAAAACAATTTAATTTCAACTTATTTTCTCTGAGTTTAGCAAGTTAATCTTCTATGTTACAGCAAGGTATGCTGTGGTTGCATTCTTGAAGCTCAGTACTGTACAAACCCTGTTCAACACATACTTCTGTATAAATCATATCAATATTCACAAATGACATAGAATTATTTACAAAATTCCAGATAGTTGGGCTGGCAGTGTCATATCCCAGTTGGACTCCTTCCTCATCCCTAGCTTCTTCCCAACTATCTGTCTCACTGCAAACATCAGGTCAGTTGTGCTGCATCCTGATCTGAATCTGTACTGCTCATCTCCCATCTTAAATTCTATTACTCTGTGTATCTATTTATCAATCCCCCTTTGCAGAACTTTCATGCAATGTGATAGGCGTTTGCCTCTGTACTGCCGACAGTTGTTGATGTCCCTTTTGTTCTTGTACACTGGAGCAAGTGTGCTTATTCTCCAGCCATTTGGGATGCCTTCCTCAACAACACTGCTGTGAATACCCTCAGGAGCCATTTCTCCCCTATCTCACCGAGCATATTTATCATATCTGTTGTAACCTCATCTGAGCTTGCTGCTTTCCCTGACTTCATTTTCTTTAGTGCTATTCTTACTTCTTCTGTGGTGTTCTCCTCTTCTTCTCTCATTGTAGGCTGTTTCTGGGGCAGTACAGCTTCTGTGTGGCTTTATTCATTCAGAAGCTGCTGGAAATACTCCTTCCATCTGCCTTTGATGTCCTGTGGACTGGTGAACAGGTTGTTGCTGGCATCCCTTAGGAAGCCTGTCTATCTTCTTTATCTTTCTGTCTTTGCCTTGCAACCTAATATAGTTTCTTTGTACCACCTACTGAGTCACTTTCCAAAAGTTGGTAGAGTGCCTCCGATGCCCTTTTCTTTGCTATTGCAACTCCTTTCTTAGCTTCTTTGTTAGCCAAACAGTATTCCTTCCTAGCCTGGCCAGTCTTTTCTATCTCCCATTTTTTCCTGCACTCCTTCTTTCTTTTAATGACTTCCGGGACAAGTTGGTGTAATGGATAAGGTCTTTGCCTCCTATGCACAAGGCACAAGATTCAATCCTGACCTCTACCCAATGCCTGTTTGGAGTTTGCATGTTCTCACTGTGTCTCTGTGGCATTCCTCCCACCTCCAAAAAAAAAAAACAAAAAACATGCTGAATGTTTCCATCTCAAACTCACCAATGAATAGAGCTGTGAGCAGTAGCACAGACTTTACATGTTGCTCTCTAGGGGGAAGAGTTGTACAGAGCAAACCACTTTGGGCATCTACTGTGGTACACAGTATCCTCAAGATAGAAGAACATGAATCACAAACTGCGTGCCATGGAAGGCCAGCCACATGACAGTGTAAAATATGGCTCTAGGTGATTCGGTCATGTTGATTAATGCCGTCAAAATGAGCATGAGATTTTTCTTTCATATGTGCTATTCTGAAAAAAACATTCACAGAGGCTAAGAGTGGTGATTGAAACTACCTTATTCTCTGGCTACAAGGCACATGACAAGTCTCCTTTTACAGCCATACTTATTCAGAGCTCCTCGCTCAGGTAGTATATCAACATTTTTATAACTCCACATCTACACAGTAACATGACTTTTTACATAGCCAAAATAGTTGGCCGCTTAGGATGTTATTCTGCTACAGACATATTCCACTGTTTGTTTATTTACTTATTTATTTGAAATGTATGTACTTAAAAAACAAATAAATTGGTCCATAGTGCCTCATTTCAAAGAAAAATCAGCTATGGTGTCCTAGCTGGTAAATAACTGAACACTCTGTGGGCTTTCCACTCTGTCCCATCTTCAGTCTATATGAATTGCTACCCAGGTTGTGGGTAGGATGATGCAGAAACCCCATAAATCTGAAAGTGCACAATGGATAGTAGTGTAAGAGAAGATGAAATTGCTTTCTTTTTTAAGATGAGGACAGGTAAGGAAATGTCAGTAGTGAACAGCTTTGCAGGACTGGGAATACCTCTCACCTGCATCTCATTTCAGGAAACAGTATTTATCCACACTGTTCCACGCATATTCATTGTTAATATATTTTTAGCAAATATTCATTATATAATTGATTAATTTGGAACCAAAGAAATGTGAGCAGGGCTCACCAACTAAGCTGTCATATGCCCCTTATGCTTGATATTTGTCATTTCACATTGTGGGGTATTTTGTCTGTTTTCAGCTACTTTCCCCTACTAATGCCTAATTCCTTCATATTAATAGACCAGAACTTTTGTATATGTTAGTATGATGGCACAGTTATTAACCATGCTGTGAGCATTCCTGTTGACGGCACAGTTATTAACCATGCTGTGAGCATTCTTGTTGATGTTTTTAGTAAATGTTCCACATTTTGTCCTGCATTGTAAGAGGCCGTCTTCCACATTTTGAGATAGAAGGTTGAAATATCTAAGGCTAGTAACTGTGTGTTTGTGCATTTGTTTAAAACTTATTTGAAATTCATTATTTTGGTCCTTAACTCATTTATTTGCTTTATTACAGTCAAACATTGATAAATAGCAAATTAGCTATAATAGCAGGACTGTCAGGAAATGTGAATGACTGGCCTTGCTGTCACTTGTCATTAATCTGACTTTGCAGAGCTAGTTTGATTTGTGAGAAGCAAGTTGGAACATTTCAGCTATCTGTCTGAAATAAGGTTCAAATGCCTTACTGTACTCATTATTAGGTGGTACTAGGCTTAGCATGAATACTGAATGTTTGTATAAAACAAAGCTGTAAGGCATTACTGTTGCCATGATTTTTTATCATAGTCATACCTCTGAGGTGTACCCAGTGAGCAAGGAGGTCTGTGGACAAAACTGACACTTCAGTTATTTCCTTAGTGTAACAGTCACTAATCTGGCTTTGCAGGCTAAAAAGTAAGTCTGATTACTTTACTGTAGGTACTGTCTAAATGCATGAGACAAACGTTAAAATACATTTCTGTTGTCATTATTAATATATATATATATTTTTTACTGCAAACAGACATCCAAAGTCAATGCAGTGAACAGTGTGGCTATAACTGCTAGTTACAAAGTCTGTATGTGGATGTGAAACTGGCTGTGCAGTCATGATCAAGTTAAGAACTCCATTAAGTGGCTTTGCAGCATGCATTTGTTTAAAGCAATACGGAATACTTTATTACAGTATTTTTTTTATCACAGTTGGAGAACTAAGGTGTGCATAGTCATTAAAGTGGCTGAAGTTAATGGATTTGGAACAGTCTGTGGATAAAAGTATTTTACCTGTTTCGTTTAGCTGGTGTTAAGCAGTCATTAATCTTGCATGTCAGGAGCAGTACTGGACTGTGTGTTGCATTTGCTAAAATCAGTGTAAAATGCTCATTGCTATTGTTTATACTTGTAGGCATATGGGTGGAGGCATTGTAGTCTATTTAAGAGTAGCAAGTTGGACATAATTTCTTCTACTTTCTATTACAGTTAAACATAAGGACTGCACACAATAGGTGGCTGTCTTTGGTGGTTTGGGGGGATGTGTGTCTGAAAGCAACTGATCAATGACACAGTCACACAATGACTAGCATTACCATCTCACAGTGCTTGGATCTTTCAAACAGAGTACTTGGCAATGGCTTCTTCTTTGTGGAATATGTAGTTAAAATAGTTAAAGTGACACTATAGGAACAATAAATTAGGTTTCAGGACTTGGACCAACTATCTACTACCATGTGATTACTGGCCTCAAGCAGTTGCCCTATGCAGCATGATTGAAAAAGCTAAGACTGTTCTCTGCTGCATACCGCTTTCTCAGAGGCGATCTCTGTCTAACGTACAGAGCCATGTCCAACTCAGAATTGTTGAACATGCTCCATCTTAGCAAAACTCGAGCTACACACACTAGGGATATAAACCTCAACACAACAATGAATAAAACATGCTGGAGGAATAGATTCCCTTCGCAAAGACTTCCCTTACTATGGAACAGGGTCCCAATCTACATAAGACAGAGCCCCTCACTATCACTCTTCAAGAGGAACCTTGATGAGTGGATGGGTAACAAAAAGCTCACAATGGGGATCACACCAACAGCACTACTAGATAGGGGCCAAGGGTACTAGCTGCTAGTAAAAGGGTCTAGGGAACTACTAAAGGGGTGGTGAATACAGGCTGGGCTAATATATGCCTTTGGGCAGATAGCCCAGTACCAACCAATGAACCTATAACGGTCCCCAACTATTAGCAAGGAAGAGTTCCTGGTGGCACTTGCTTAGGCCAAAACAAAGGTTCTGTGGGCTCCAATAATATCTCAGGATGTCTCCTAAATAACTTGAAACATAACCTATCAGGACAACTTGAGTCACTTTTCAACTATAGCTTAAAAACAGGCGTTGTACCATGAGAATGGAGGACTTCAGTGGTTCATAGGAGATTACTAGGCTAACAACTTAAGAGCCTTTACAAGTCTAGCCAAAATAATCCAATTCTACCCAATATGTGGTCTCTAGGGCAAGAGGATGGCATAGGCTGGTGCCTATGCCTTGAGTATTTTACGGATTGCCTCTGTCCATACAGAACATGAGCACTATGCTAGCTGTGAATCTGCAATTATGCATCCATTGAGCCAAACTGAATTTGCAGAGGGCCTGGGAAATGGTCTGTTTAACGTCAATAGGGAGCCTGTTCCAAAGAAGGGGTAATCTCTGAAACAAATATCTGTCTCTCCAGCATGTTTTGTTTGAATCACTAAGTTTAGATCCCTAGATCGGGTAATCCTGATGTTGTTTGTCTTCCAGATGTGTAGCAGCTCCATCAGGCTGGATTTGTGAGTGCCTTGTAGGTTAGGCATAAGTCACCCCTTAACAGTCATCAGGAGACAGAGTAAAGGCATAAGCTTTTAGTCTATCCATAGAAGAGATGTTGTTTGCACCCTATATTTTATTTGTGAGGAACCTCTGAGGTCACTCCAGCTGTTGCAAGTGCCTTGTCAAATACATGTCAAAAGGTGCATTTTACTTGATTATTGGTCTAATGAGGACCAAGTACAGTGGGGCTATAACTTCCTTGGATCTGGATGACATACCTTTACTTATAAGCTGTGCCACACAGAATGACTTTCTCACCACTGTACACGCATGGCAGTCAAAGTTTAGACTGCAGTCTGTGTACCTAGATCTCTCACCTCTGAGTCTACTCTTAGGGGTGTGATATTAATGTTGCAATTTTCAGGGTATTTGACTTCCCAAAGAGCATCATTATCATCATCTTCTTTCAGCTGTTCCCATTAGGGGTCGCCACAACGGATCATCTGTTTCTATTTCTTCCTGTCCTCTGCATTTTGCTCTGTCACACCAACCACCTGCATGTCCTCTCTCCCCACATCCATAAACCTTATCTTAGGCCTTCCTCTTTTTCAGTTACCTGGTAGCTTCATCCTTAGCATCTTTTTCCCAATATACTCAGCATCCCTCCTCAGCACATGTCCAAACCAATGTAATCTTGCCTCTCTGGTATTGTCTCAAAACCTTCCAACCTGGGCTGACCCTTTAGTATACCTATTCCTGATCCTGTCCACCCTCGTCATACCCAGTGCAAATCTTAACATCTTTAACTCTGCCACATCCAGCTCTAACTCCTGCCTTTTTGTCAATGCCACTGTCTCCAACCCATATAACATAGCTGGTCTCACTACTGTCTTGTAGACCTTCCTTTTCACTCTTACTGGTGCTCATCTGTCACAAATCACTCCCAACACTCTTCTCCACCCACTCCATCCTGCCTGTACTGTCTTCATCACCTCTCTTCCACACTCACCATTACTCTGAACTATTGATCCCAAGTATTTAAACTCATCCACCCTCGCCATCCCTACTCCTTGCATCCTCACCATTCCTCTATGCTCCCTCTCATTCACACACATATATTCTGTCTTAGTCCTGCTGATCTTCATTCCTCTTCTCTGTAGAGCATATCTCCATCTCTCCAGGGTCTCCTCCACCTGTTCCCTACTCTCACTACAGATCACAATGTCATCTGCAAACATCATAGTCCACAGGGACTCCTGTCTGATCTCGTCTGTCAACCTGTCCATCACCATTGCAAATAAGAAAGGGCTCAGAGCTGATCCTTGATGTAATCCCACCTCCACCTTAAACGCATCTGTCACTCCCACTGCAGATCTCACCGCTGTCACACTACCCTCATACATATCTTGTACCACTCTTACATACTTCTCTGACACTCCCGACTTCCTCATACAATACCACAACTCCTCTCTAGGCATCTTGTCATATGCTTTCTCTAAGTCTACAAAAATACAATGCAACTCCTTCTGACCTTCTCTGTACTTCTCCATCAACACTCTCAGAGCAAACATCGCATCTGTAGTGCTCTTTCCTGGCATGAAACCATACTGCTGATCACTAATCATCACGTCCCTTCTTAACCTACCTTCCACTACTCTTTCCCATAACTTCATGCTGTGACTGATCAATTTAATCCCTCTGTAGTTACTACAGCTCTGCACATCACCCTTATTGTTAAAAATCGGTACCAAAACACTTTTTCTCCATTCCTGAAGTATCCTCTCACTTTCCAAGATTTCATTAAACAATCTGGTTAAAAACTCCACTGCCATTTCATCTAAACACCTCCATGCTTCCACAGGTATGTCATCTGGACCAACAGCCTTTCCATTTTTCATCCTCTTCATAGCTATCCTTACTTCCTCCTTGCTAATCCATTGCACTTCATGATTTACTATCCCCACATCATCTAACCTTCTCTCCCTCTCATTCTCTTCATTCCTCAACCCCTCAAAGTACTCTTTCCATCTGCTCAACACACTCTCCTAGCTTGTGAGTATGTTTCCCTCATTATCCTATATCATCTTTACCTGCTGCACATCTTTCCTAGCTCGGTCCCTCTGTCTAGCCAATCGGTACAGATCCTTCCCAAAGAGCATGATACTGCATTTGTTCACATATAGTCTTAGGCTATGTCTCTGGCCCTAATATTTTCTCTTTTTTTAGACCCTCCTAAAAGTTTATCTGCATTGATGGGGGATTCAGTGATTGCACCCAGCTTGCAGACACTGACAAACGTTGTCATCCAGAGGCCTTTCATATTAGCATGACTTCAGAGAAGTATATTCCAAACAGGAGTGGCCCCATCACTGAACTGTGGCACACCACTAGTAACTGACCTCTTGCTGGATTTGAATTCATCCACTATAACATGTGGCCTGTCAGTGAGAAAACTGGCTATCCATCTGGTTACATAGGGATTTTTGTCAAGTTTAGAGAGTTTATTTATAACACCTGAATGGTGAATTTTCAAATAACTTGGCCAGGTTGAGGTAGGTGGTATGTACCATTTCACCCTCATCCATGGCCTTAATGACTTTCTCAAAGAAATCAGCCAGATTTAGTAGGCATGACCTGCCCTTGACAAAGTCAAATTGGGTCAGATCCATTGTTTGGAGGGTTCCTGTGTCATTATTTATCAGGTATGTGATTATTTTTTCCATGGCTTTACATATAAGACTAGTCATGCTTTATGAGTCTGTGAATTCCTGGGTCAGTTGATGGTTCCCCTTTATGCAGAAGGATGACTGCTGCTGTCCTCCATCAGGACAAAGCCGGATCGGTGGCTGTGGTTAAATAGAGATCCTAATTGGCCTGAAAGGCCCTGATTCAAGCTGTTTAAGAAGCATTCTCAGTCACCCAAGTAAACCTTGTAAGAGTTAGGAACTATTCCAAAGCACACTACATCCTAGTAAGCGACAATATGGCAAAATTCAGTGCCCCTCCTAACCATGAGTTCACAGCGACCTGTGCAAAAATGTTCAGACAAACCCTTACAACAATGTAAATGGCTGTATAGAGGCTGCCATACCTACTAAAAGTAAGCCCAAAACTAACTCTTAAAAACAAACCAAGCTTGTAGAATCCTAACCTCTATAAGGTATATAGGTTAGGAGGGTGGCCTAATGGTTAAGGTATTTGCCTTACAAACACAAGGTGCCGGGTTTGAGCCTCACAAGAGATAATTGGCTAGCCTTAAAATGGCTCACAAGGGCAATTAGCCTAGTACTAATCTATGAACCTATAAATCTATAACAAACCAAACAAAGTCATGGCTAAAACCAGGAAGAGCAACTCCCATAGAGATACATGATTTTTAATTAAACTAAACAGGAAACAAGAGGACTAATTAAGTAGAGCAAGGCCAGTTATGAGGCCAACATAGCCTCACAAGCTCAGGACAACCTACTAGCATAACCCCCCACTATTAACAGGGAGCAGGTCTTTGCAGTGGTCTCTAAGACCAAAAGCACATCCTCAATGGATTTCATAAATAGCTTGATATATGACCTATCAGGACCATTTAAGTCACTTTTCAAGTATAGCCTCAAAACAACTTTGTACCATGAGAATGGGGGACTGCAAAGGTTATCTCATTTCATAAGGTTGGACCATTAACCACCCCCAACTAGTCTAATATGCAAAACCACGGAACCAATTGTCATGGAAATAATCAACAAAGACATACGCAACCAGAATTTGGTTTTGTCAAGGGAAGATCAGGCCTACTAAACCTGGTGGACTTCTTTAAGAAGGTCACCATGGCAATGAATGAGTTAAAACCAGTGCATACTGGACCTAGCTAAGGCATTTGATACAATACCCCACTCAGGTATAGTTGACAAACTCACCAAACTGGACATAAGCACCTAAATAACTTGCATCCATTCTCCTGGTAAGGAACCTTTAGGGGTGTTCCAACTGTCACATATGCTTGGTCAAGTGCATGATGAAGGGGAATTATACTCAATGATGGGTCTAAGGTCAGAATAAAGTGACACTGACTTCCTGGACCTGGATGCCATGCCCTTAGTTATACACTGAACAACAAAGAATGATTTTCTTACTACCTTGTGAGAGGCACAAGGCAAACCATTCAAAAATCGTGTCAGAAAAGCAAATGTACATTTGTAGGTTATTGATCTACTCAATGAATATGTATTTATTTATTTATTGACATTTGTTAACCGGGTTTGTCCAACTGGGCTTGTGGCCCATTTTCAGTGGAGACCCGAGGAGAAAAGCTCCAGTAATACATTTTAAAACAAGTATACTTTTAAGCAATATTGATATGATAGCAGTTATAGCAAAACTATTCACATAAGTTGGGTTACATGCATAAAATTAAAGTTGCATTAAAAAGAAGCTAAGTAACAATTTTACATTGATATAGCTCAATAGGTCAACAATAAACATTTTTTGTTTGTATAAAATTGTGCAAATGTATAGTAGACACATTGGAGAGAGAGGTGTAATGAGGTACTAAGTACGGTCCTTTTGACGGTACATAAAGGGAAGGAAGACTAGGTAGGGTCATGGCAAGGGCAGGTTCTGGAATTGAGAAAATAAGCTATTAGTTAATTTTTAAAGTGTGAGGTGTGGGAGATTGAACATAAGCCAAGGGGAAGTTTGTTCCAAGCATGGGCAAGGGAGTGTTTGTAGAGTAGTTTGCCTACTGACCTTTTTGGGTGGTAGATATCAAGTAATTGTTGGTTAGAAGTACGGAGGGTCCGGGATAGGATGTAGATGGAGACTAAGGAAGATAGAGATGGACAGAAGGAGGGTTTATAAAGAATAGAGTGTAGCATATGAAACTGACAAGATAGCAGAAACTGGGGAAGTTCAAGCCACTGAAGAGAGTTTAAAGAAATGCAATGGTGTGAGCTGTATGGGGAGTTAGTAATGAATCTGGCTATTTTATGGTAAGTCTGTTGCAGTTTGTTTAGAGTGGAGGCCTGGATATTGGTAAGAACTGGGGCGGCGTATAAGAGGGAGGGGGGGGAGTGCCTAGCCCAGGGTAAGTCTAGATTCAGGGGTTAGGAATTTTTTGTTCCAATATAGCAGACCTAGTTTCTGGTTTGTTATTTTTATACAGTGGAGTATGTCTAGGTTGAACTTGAGTTTGTCATCGATAATGACCCCTAGGAGTTTTGTGTGGGTGTCAGGTTGGATGTTTGTATTGTTAGAAGATGTAATAAAAAAGGAGGTTTTGTGATGAGAAAGAGAACGGGGAAGGAAAAGTAGGAGTTTGGTCTTTTTGGGATTTAGGATCAATAGGCTGTGAGAGAGCCATTTTTCAGTGGAAAGTAGGGCGTGTTGGGTCAGGGAGTGTAGTTCAGGAATGTTATTTGAGATGGATATAAGTATGGAGTCGTCGGCATACTGAATAAGGGAGGATTTTTTGCATGAGGTGTAAAGATCATTGGTGAAGATGTTAAACAAAAGGGGTCCCAAGATGGAGCCTTTAGAACACCAGTGGAGATGGGAAGGAAAGGTGAGGAGGATGAGAGCCATTTGACAGATTGTTCCCTGCCAGATAGGTAACTATTAAACCAGGCAAGTGCGGAGGGGGATAGGTGGAGATTTGCGAGTTTGGATAGTAGTAGAGGATGAGAGACAGTATAAAAGGCTTTGTAGAGATTTAGGAAGACAGGGAATGAGTTTATTGTTGTCTAGGGCCTCTGCAATGATATTTGTGAAGGAGAGGAGGGCAGTGGTGGTACTGTGTTGAGGACGAAATCCACGTTGGGTAGGGGTAAGTAAGCGGTGTGTGAGGTGGTGATTGAGAAGCTGTGAGTGAATACATTTTTCTAACATCTTGGAGAGGGAGGACAGAATGGGAATGGGTCGGTAGTTTGAGGGGGTCAGTGGAGTTTTCACCTTTATGAAGAGGGATAGTGAAGAAAGATTTCCAAAGGGTGGGGACAGTTGATTCCAGAATAGATCGATTAATTAGTACAGATACAGGATAAGCAATTGAGTCAGCAGCAAGTTTTAGGAATGTAGGAAATAGATTGTCAGTGGAAGGACAGCAAGGTTTTAGCTTGAGTAGTAGAGATTTGATGTAAGTAATGGGAACTGACTCAAAAGAAAACAAAGTTGTGTTAGTGGGACTTGGAGAGGTGGGTGTCAAAGTAGAGTTTGGCTTAGAGGTTACCAGATTTTGGATGGAAGAGATAAAGTGTTTATTCAGGAGGGTAGCTGTTTTCTGAGAGGAAGAGTTAGGGTATGGAGAGGGATTAGAGGGCTTTCCAGGATAGAGGATGTTGTTGAGAGTTGACCAAAACTTTCGAGGACTGGATTTGTTGTTAAGCTGAGCAGAGCTATAGTATAACTTTTTGTCATTAGTTGTATGTTTTTTTTGCAAGGTTCCTCAGTTGCCTGTATTTTTGAAGAAAAGGTGGTTGTTTAGTTTTAATCCAGGTTTTCCAAGCATGATCTCTCTGTTTCGTAAGGGACCTAGTCTCTTTGGAGAGCGAGGGAGCATGGTTTGATTTTACTCTGATCTTCCAAGAGGGAGCTAAGGAGTTTAGAGTATTCATGAAGATGCTACTTAAAGTGTTTACAGCATTGTTTAGGGGGAGGTGTTTTAGGATGGACCATTCTATGTTGTGGAGAATGGAGTTAAATTGGGAAGAATTGAAAGTCGATAGTTTTTGACAGTCTTTGATAAGGTGGGATTTAGGAATATGGGAGTAGTGTCTTAAGATGGTGGTAGGGAGATGATCACTGAGGGAGTCAGGTAAGGTGGTGGGATTGTGGTATTGGTGGGGGGAATTGGTAAGGATCCAGTCTATGATTGAGCTGGAAGTGGAATTTTTATGGAAGCGAGTGGGAGATGTTATAAGTTGGTGGAAGCCATGTAGGGGGATATTGAGTTGGGGGGAGTCAGTTGTGAGTTTGGACCAATCAATGTTGACATCACCAAGGATAAGTGTCTCATATGGTATGTTGTGGGAGAACCAGGATAGGATGTTTTCAAGGATGGGCAGATTGTTACTAGAAGCATTCTAAATAAAGTCAGTGAGCTCCATGCCTGGATCTCTCACCACACTCCTGATATCATTGCCCTGACAGAAACTTGGCATAAACCCCAACACCCTGACAGAGACCTTCTCCCTCCAGGATATAGTATACTTCGTTTAGAATGACAAAAATAGAAGGGTGGTGGGGTTGCTATTGCATACTCCAACCACCTTACTATTTCAAATCTCAAGAAGCCTATCCCAGCCTCCCCCCCAGCTGAAATACTGTCATTCAATCTGAAACTTATTAACCATAGCACCATCACCATAGTAGCAATCTACATTCCACCAGGGCACAATATTCCCCTTCTGGAGAATATACTCTCTCACTTCTCTCAACACATTCCCAACGAAACTAACATTCTTGGTGATGTCAATATTAACTGGCTATCAGTCTGTCCCCCAAACTCTTCCTCACACATAAATCTGTATGGTTTTATACAACTTATCTCTGATCCCACCCACATTAACAACTCACACACAACCAGTACTCTGACTGGATATTAGTCTCAAACCCCTCTAAGTACCACAACCCTGAAACTCTACCAAATTCCCTAAGTGATCACTCCCAAAAAAAGTGCATAGATTCTCACCTCATCATGCCAAGCCTCAGGTTCATATGATGTTGAAAGCTAACTAATTTCCACCCCAAAACCTTCAAGTCTCTCCTCTCTGAAGTAAACTGGAATTTCCTAAATCAACTCCCCCTACACAAAGCAGGTCAGTCTTTTAACTCCACCTTTCTTAGCATTCTTAACTCACTTGTTTCTCTGCAAATTATCCATGTAAAGTCCAGTAGATCCCCATGGTTGTCTAAAGACACCCACACCTTACTAAAAAACAGAGACACAGCATGGAAAACTTAGTCAAAAACAAAGCTACAAGCTGACTTCCAGAAATATAGAGAACTTAGAAATCTGGCCAAAAGGCGCATTTATTCAGACAAGAAAAACTTCTACTATAATCCACCCTCAGCCTTGAAATCCAATTCCCAAAAATTCTGGAACTCAATAAATCAAATACTACATCCTGGTAGTCCTAGCTCCCCCAATCCATGCTCTGATAAGACACATGAAGAAATAACCTCCATCTTTAATAACTATTTTATTGACTCTATATCCAAGCTACTCAACCCCAACTCTAACCCCTCCACTGATAATAATAGCTCTAACTACTCTAACTCATCTCCCAATTCAAACTCTACAAAAAAATTCTCCCTTAAACCAGTACCCACCAGCTATACCAAATCTCTACTCTCCAAATTAAAAACATGGTCAGCATCAGTAGACAATATTCCCTCCTTTTTCCTACAACTAGCTCAGTCTCTATCTTAATTAACTGTACCATCTCCGAGTCTACAGTTCCTTCCATCTGGAAACAATTCTACACCTTACCTATACACAAAGGAGGTAACTCCTCAGACATCTCCAATTTCAGACCTATTGCTATACTGTCACCTCTCTCTAAAATTCTCAAAAAATGTATACATAAATAAGTCATGCACTATTTACTCCAAGAAGATCTGCTCACACCCACTCAACACGGCTTTTGACCTAAGCATAGCACTACTACTGCTCTCTTGTCTTTCCTTAACTTTATTTCCCTAGTTAGAGATGACAAGAAACTTATCTCCTGACTGTTCTTAGATCTCTCTAAAGCATTTGATACTGTCTCCCCACCCTCTTCTGCAAAAGCTTACTAACCTTAACTTTTCACCTGTTACTGTTGCATGGTTTGACAGTTACCTCTTTGACTGATTTCAAGCAGTAAAATTGTGCTCTGCTTACTCCCCCTCCCCTTCCCCAGTTAAAATGGGTGTTCTTCAAGGCACAGTCCTTGGCCCATTACTTTTTAACATATTTACCAATCTTTTCCACTCCTCTTATCCTCAGTCATCTCTGGTACAATACGCAGATAACTCTACAGTTATCACCATTTCCGACTCTCCCTCTGAACTCATCTCTGCTAAACAGGCCTCCTTCAACTCTGTAGAAAACTGGCTCTTCAAAAACCAACTTATCCTTAACCCAAAAAAAAACAACACCAAAAAAACTACTACTTTTTATCCCTGAAACCATAACCATATTAAATCCTCCTTTTCAATATTGTCTCTAAATAACACCCTAATTGAGGATGAACCCAGTACAAAACTCTTAGGTGTCATTATTGAAGACCAGCTTAAGTTTGACTTTCATCAGAAACTTGGTCTCCTTTATTGTAACGTATATTTTCTCACCAAGGAAGCTAAGATAACTCTCTCTCATGCCTATCTACTACCTGGTTTACTCTACTGCTCTCAAATTCTCTCTTGTCTCAACTCATGACTGCTAGCCAAACTAGAATCCACCTATAACAAGATAGCTAGATTTGCTGCCCAAAATACTTATAAGTCCCATCACTGTCTCTCATTGAAAATCCTAAACTGGCTCGAATTACCTCACCTGCTCTTTCTCACTCAGCTCCAGATCATTCACTCAGTCCTCTACCAAACTTTCTACTGTCCTACCCTCTCATCTCTAATCTCCTACCAGGCCTCTCTGTAGCTCCAATCAAGGCCTCCTGCAAACCTACAAACCCAAAACCAAATTAGGCTGCGATCTCTATAACTACAACCCTACCAAGGCTTAGAACAGCCTCCCACTTGAAATTAGGTCCCTTGAGCAACAAAAACAATTTAAGCCTGCTACCAAAGAATACCTGCAAAGAAAATGGACTTGCCACTGTAATCATCCTCCGTAATCCTTCTTCCAACCCTAACTTCATCCCACCTTCCCCCCCCCTCCCACCTACGTACTCTCTCTCATATCTCACTTCCACTTATTACCTCATTACTTAAACACTGCTCTGGATGATGTTAAGCTATTTAATAATTTGCTGATGTGTATGTAATCATTAATTCCTTCTATACTAGTTATTGTATTTATTATGTTTTTTTATTAGTTACTGCACTGATTATATATTTTTTCTTCTTTTGCTGATCAGTGTATACTGTAAATGCCAGTCTGTATTGTTAGAGTATGCCTAACAAGGTAATAAGATTGAAAGTACAAATATGCAAAATAAATAAGGTATAAAATAAAGCTTGATTAAATGTTGAAATATGTGATTAGCATCCATACTAAAATGACTGTGGCCTGGAAAATAAGACATTTGCTTAATGGACATGTTTTCCTACAAAATTAGCAAGAATGTATGCATTTTGCACTGTCAGCAAGAAAGGTGGCCTCTTACAGACTTAGCAAAAATGTAAAAAACAGGATGTAAAGAATGGACAACAGGAAAACAATCTGTAAGTGTTTCTATCATACAACATTGTTAAGCAAGGAAGTTTGAATGGTGCTTTTATCAAGTCAGCATTTGCAAAAGATGGTTCCTTAAAAGACAATATCAGTATTATTTCTCTACAGGATGAAAACATATCTTTCTGCAAGCACCAGCAAACAGATGTTTTCATACAAAGACCAAAATAGAATACCAAGGAGAAAAACAGGATGTAAAACCACTATAAAGAGACTATAGCAAATATAATTGTTAGAAGTATTTTGTACAGGAAAGTTATCTTCTATGCTGATTGAGAAGTAAAGGGGTACAGTGTAACTAAAGCTGCAATAGTAGTATGTGTGGTTTGTTATAAAAAATTATTTATTGATTACTGCATGAGTGTATAAGTGACAGTTTGGTGCTGCATCAGTGTATATTCTGCAAGTATCTATGGGCAACAGACTGTGAATGCAATTATAACTAGACTTTGATTTCAGCAGAATCCAGCCAGCAAGACCTTAGTGTCTTAAGAAGACTTCGGATCCATCACAGTAAGCAACACCTTGATAATTAATTTTTCATGTATTACTTGTTGGAGCTTTTCTCCTCGGGCCTCTGCTAAAAAAGGGCTACTTAGCTCAGTCGGATGATCCCGGTTAACAAATGTAAAATAAATAAATAATACATAAATAAATAAATAAAATTTACACTGCCTAACACTACTGAGGACCAAAATGGAATGGAATTGTTGACTTTTTATTATAAGCAGTTCATTGACTACTCTAGTAATGACAAGGCAGCTTTGCTCACATAGAATGATAAAATATTGAGTGTGTCCAAGTGACCTGTGTTCAACTAGTATCTCAGGCACCTCCATGAGTTGGCCTAAAGGAAGAAGAATGATGAAACACAGCCTGCTCTCCCATTCCTGGTGCAGCATGTGAAGATGTGTAGAGGTACAGTAATTACAAGTCCCTGATGTTGAAACCAAGGACCCTAGCAGGCCTTTATCTGCAGTGATCAAGCAAACGAGAGATGCATTACAAATAAGTGGGGGAAACACTGCACACCCAGCTAAATAATGTATGTCTGCACTTCACTGGAGAGCTAGAACTAAATTGAAAAGCCTGGTGCATCAGCATATACGACACCATATGTAGCCATGCCTCCAGTTTGACTTCAACGACACTGCATTTCAACTCAACTCCCACTCTAATGATCCCTATTCATGAGGGGTAGAACTATGATAACACTACCCTCCACTTCCCCTCACCCCCACTGGTAGCCCTACTTGGGGATGGGTTAATGCCAGGCACAGAAGACAGGAAAGGGTAACAATAACCTGCCCCTCAGGTATGATAAATTACGTGGGCACTGAGTTCCCTTTACCCTATGTACACATGACATGCTTATCCATCTGGGTGTAAATGACTTATGTCACCTATCCTTGTGATATATAAAGAGAGATACATGATTAAGTTCTCTAAGAATATATCTGAAGGAGGGATGCAGTTAATCTTGAGCAGCAGCCTACCTTTACCTAGAATGATGCCACAATAAAAACAAACAAACAAAAAATTACTTTAAAAATTCACTGAGTTTTCAGTATCATTCAAAAAAGGGTATACAATGTGTCTGATGAAAGAGATGGTTGGTAGTCCAAGCTACTATGTATTGGATAGCCAGCATCTCTCCCCCTTGGGGCTTTTGCATGTTGGCAAAAACTTTCTCCGCACTGATAGTACCTTTTTTAGCAACATCACTCAACAAACTTTACCAGTCTAACCAAACCAAACATGGATAATTTAAAAGTGGTGTTGCTGAATGACAGAAGCCAAAAATAAACCACCTTCCCAAGAGCCTACATGTCTACAGAAAATCCTGACATCTGTGTCTTATTCACTGTGACTGGGTTCCAGTGTATTGATAAAACACTTTCTACCAGGATTCAATGCCTACCATTCCTTTAGAACAGTCACTGAACATGGCTCTGATTTATGCAATGGTGTGTCCATATTCTGACAAAATTCAATCACAGCCAGACTTTATAGGCAATTAAAACACATGGAATTTCTCCACGCCATAATTCCTATTAATAAGATTATCTGCAAACCACAGAACCCCTCCTCTGACTCCCATTTCACACAAGTTGAAACTAAGAAAACTCATGGTCCGTAGCAGACAATCACACAACGCTTCCAAGATTTTAACAATGCTACCTAACTCAACCAGATTTGTGTCTCCACTATCAAGGGAACACTGTACAATGTACAAGCATAACACAGACAAGACTCTGAGGGGAAATGCTAACAGAATCAAGGATGAGGAACATGAGAGAAAAGAAAGCATTTTTTTATTGTTGGAAGAGTTGGTATGGGACATGGATCTGACTGTAATAATCCAAGCTCTAAAATTTAGAGACTGGCTAACTATAATGAAGTTTTGATTTGTTTGTTTCTTTTTTGTTTTTCAATTGAAGAGGTGAGGAAGTGGGGCACTAACTGAACTAGCTACACTTGTGTGGAAAAGACGTTGACTAAATTAACCATTTGGACACAGGCAGGGGTGTAGCAAGCAAATTCCATTTTGTACTCACAAACTCGTAGTGCTGACCCCTCCCCCGAACACCTATCACTTAAAAATGGTTGCATCTCTCAAAATGCCCCCCCAAGCACTTAGTAAAAGTAATTACCATTTTCAGCTGAGTCCCCTAAAGCTATTATAGATATTGTTCTGAAATTAGCAATACTGCATCTGTTTTTGGAGGCATTCATTTAGACAGTTGATATAATATAGGTTCATAGGTGTGTACTAGGCTAATGGCCCTGGAGCCTTTATAAGCCTAGCCCATAGGATTAACCTGGCATTGTGCCACCTGACCTTAGTTCCTAATGCCTCTGTTGAGTAGAGCCACTGGAGTGATCCCCGGGGTGAATTTTCTATTTCCCATCCACTCATCAAGATTTCTCTTGAAGAGGGCCAGTGAGGTGCTCTGCTTGACATGTATGGGAAGTCTCTTCCATAGCATGGGCAGTCTCTGGGTTATAAACCTGTCCTTCCGTCATGTCCTGTTGATTGTGGTAATGAGGTTGAGGTCTCAGGAGCGTGTGGTGTGGAGGGATTGGAATTTCTTTAGATGTAGCATTTCTAACAGAGCTGGGTCAGACATGGCTTTGTAAGTCAAGCAGAGATTGCCTCGAAGTAGTCAATATGAAACAGAAAATAGTTGGAGTTTTTTGAGTCTGTCCATATAGGACAGGTGTTTAAGGCCTAGGATCCTCTTTGTGAGGTACTTTTGTGGCCTTTCCAGTTGTTTCAGGTGTCTAGTGAGGTACATGCCAAATGGGGCATTGTACTCTATGACTGGCCTAATGAGGGAAGAATAGAGGGAGACAATGACCTCTTTCTTCCTGGATGCAAAACCCTTAGTAATGAGATGTGCCACATAGGAGTTTCTGACCACAGTGGCAAAGTGGTGGTCAGAAGAGAGGTTGCTGTCAACCTGTGTTTCCAGATCTCTTATAACGGCTTTTGTGTTCATTGGACTACCAGCAAATTAGCAGCAGACAACCTCCCAAGTGAATACCTACAAATTGCAGCTGATGCTCTGGCCTACCCAGTATCCATCTTGATTAACCGATCTCTGTCAGAAAGTTACGTTCCCACAATGTGGAAAGTATCACATATAATTCACCTCCACAAAAGCAGACCCTCCACAGAAGTAACCAATTACTGCCCCATAGCTATTCTCTCTCCACTCTCCAAAATACAAGAGAGATGCATACACTCTCAGGTCTTAGACTACCTCCTTACTAACAACTTCCTTTCCAATACTCAGCATGGTTTCCGACCAAACCATAGCACCACCACTGCCTTACTCTCCTTTACTAACACTATCCTTCAGCATAAAAACAATGGTTATCTCTCCTCTGCTACTTTCCTAGACCTATCTAAAGCATTTGACATGGTCCCACACAAACAACTTATCTCTGTCCTCAATAACCTATCCTTCTCACAATCATTCACCAACTGGTTTCAGAGTTACCTGTCTGACCGCCAACAATCCATTGTATGGCAGAATGACATATCTCCCCAACTACCTGTCTCCATAGGGGTTCCCCAAGGATCCATCCTTGGACCCCTACTCTTCTCTGTTTTCACCAATAATCTAGCCTCTGCCACCAAACATGGCACACTCATACAATACACAGATGACTCAACCATCATCTGCTCAGCCCAATCCCTACCCAAACTGCAAAAAGTCACACAGGAAGCCTTTTCCTCTGTTAAAACAGCAGAGTTATTGGCTTTAGTGATGTGCAAGTGATTTTTGTTGTTGGATCTTAGTGGTCTTGTGGTGCGATAGGGTTGGAGTAGATTCTGGAGGGATCTTCCAATCCACCAAACATACTCAAAACAACTCTCACTTTAACATCACAGCAAAAGACAACACCGCTATATACCCAACTGAACACACCAAATTGCTAGGAGTGGAAATAGACAATAAACTAAAATTTGACATTCACATATCCATGACCATAAAGTCCACAAAAAACAAGGAGCATTATACAGAAATAAGCAACTTATTGCTTATTGCTTGGTTATCTGATGCCCAATTAATACTTAAACAAAACTAAACTACTCATCTTCCAATCCACCAAACATACTCAAAACAACTCTCACTTTAACATCGCAGCAAAAGACAACACCACTATATACCCAACTGAACACACCAAATTGCTAGGAGTGGAAATAGACAATAAACTAAAATTTGACATTCACATATCCATGACCATAAAAAAAGTCCACAAAAAACAAGGAGCGTTATACAGAAATAAGCAACTTCTCACCAAAGCAGCAAAGATTTCAATAGCAAATTCCCACCTTATCTCCACCCTACTTTATGCCTCTCTAATATATACCAACCTAAGGCAATGCGATCTAAACAAGCTAGAGACCTGCTACAACAAAATCGCCAAATTCGCCACAGGGGCATCCTACCGTAGTCACCACTGTCTCTCACTTGCTGAACTGGGCTGGCTTGAACTCCCTCACTTCCTTCAATGGTATCAACTCTCACTCACCCACAAACTAGTAAACCATCCACTAAATGTCCCATCCCTCCAGAATCTACTCCAACCCTATCGCACCACAAGACCACTAAGATCCAACAACAAAAATCACTTGCACATCACTAAAGCTAATCACTCTGCTGGTGAAGCACTATTCTCTTGCGCCGCAGCCAAATTATGGAACTCCCTCCCAGCCACAACTACCTCCATACCATCATGCACCCACTTCAAAACTTTACTAAAAGCACACCTAAAAACATGCTGGCTATGCCCTTGCAACTCCCACTCTAATATCACCCACCCCATCCAACCATTACCTTTCTTTCCACTCCACTAACTACCTTGATTATAGCAAGCTCAGATGCTCATAAGCCTAGTACTTATTATACAGCAGGAACTTCTTATTGTAACATTTGTTAATGTCTGTTATGTACTTCACAGATAAAGATTCTAGTTGTCTACTGATGTACTATGTTCTTCATCTGTAAATATGTTGTAAGTAATTTCTATGTAAATTGTTAATCGCTATGTAATCCAATGTAACTACTGTCTGTTTATTTTAACTGTGGAGCTTTTCTCCCCGGGCCTCCGCTGAAAATGGACCTACGTCCGGTCGGACACTCCCGGTCAACAAATATAAATAAATAAATAAATAAATAAATAAAAATAAAATCAATGTGGCAATTCATGGGAACCAGGTTTTTCCAAAGGGGGATGACGACACATTTTTTGACATTAATCTTAAGGCCATGGTTCTGACACCAGTCGTTGGTCTCATTGAGGCCTTTCTGTAGGATGTCAACGTCACTTGGGGAGTTAATAATAGCTCCCAACTTGCAATCGTCTGTGAACTTTGTCAGCTAGAGTCCCTTCATGTTGGCCTGGACTTCAGAGCAGTAGATACCAAACAGGAGAGGACCCGGGATCAAACCCTGTGGGACTCCACTCGTGACTGGTCATCAGTCTGGCTTGGAGTCAGCTACTCTCACACTGTGGGTTCTAACTGTGAGCCAGTTTGCAACCCACCTAGTGATATAGGGGTTGATGCCTAGCTTAGTGAGTTTTTCTATGATTCCTGAGTGGGGAATAGTATCAAAGGCCTTGGCCAGATCAAAGTAGGCTGTATGAACCACCTTCCCTTCATCCACAGCTCTGGTGACTGACTCAAAGAAGTCGACCACTTTGAGCAGGCATGATCTACCCTTCACAAAACCAAACTGTGTAGGATCCACAGTTTGGAGATTCCCTATATCCTTGTTTATTAGGTCCATGATGTTGCGTTCCATAGCTTTGCATATCAGACTCGTCAGGCTAATGGGGCAATAATTCCTGGGGTCTGTAGTCGCTCCTCCTTTGTGGAGAGGGATGACTGTAGTATTGCACCATTTGGTAGGGACAAAGCCTGAGGTGAGGCTGTGACTGAACAGGGCACACAGGTGAGGTGCCAGTTCACTCTGTAGTTCATGTAGAACACATCCAGGGATATTGTCAGGTCCCATAGAAGCTGTATTCTTGGCCTTGGACAGTGCTATTTTAACCTGCACAGCAGTAATACTGGGTGCCTGGCAATCTACTGGTATTGTGATTGGTCCTTTGATGGGGGGGGGGAGGTAAAGTTAGCACTGAATCTGTCAGTCAGTATATTGGCAATATCTCTTGGCTTGGTACAGGAGATTTCAAAGACAAAAAGAAAAATGCCATCCCAAAGTGGTGTGCATAAAATCATTTAATAAGACATAAACAGACTGGTTTCTGCTACAAATACCAAGCCTTCCTTAGTGATATACACTGAGAAAGGTGTGGTATTTGTAGCCGAAACCAGTCTGTTTATATCACATTAAATAATTTTATGCACACCACTTTGGGCTGGCATTTTTCTTTTTTGTCTTTGGAATTTCCCCTTTGGTGCCTTGCCCTTGCCATACTTGCTGAGTTTGGTGACTTCGGTCGGTATAGGAGGTACCATTGTGCAGTAGCTCAGAGCACATCTGGGTATTGCTGTGGAGATTCTTTACATAACTATAGAAGGCCTTGCAGTTGTCTTTACTATCTGCTGCAATTCTGTTTTCATAGATAACTTTAGAGGATTTGATGAGGGATCTCAACCTTTTGTTGAGGCTGATAAGGGAGTTTTTCCAGTCTTGGAACTTCACCTTATTTCCCATCAGTTTCTTCCTTCTCTTATAGAGTTTGTTTATGGCAGGGGACCACCAGATTGGCTTCCTTTTTTGTTTTTGAGGAGAGCGTCTTGGTTTTATTGGGTATGGCGAGATCCATGCATCTGTGTATGTGTTCGTACAGTGCATTGGTGTATGATTCGGCAGTCATGCAACTATTCTCCATTTGCATGGGTGCCGTGAAGTTAGCCACCTCTGTTTTTAGGAGCCCAAAGTTAGCTTTGGAGAAGTTTTTCATGGTGTTTACCTTTGTGGGGGGGGGGGGGTGGATTTCCAAGGTGATTAGTTTGTGGTCGGATCTAACCAGGGAGGAGTTGACTATTGGTGTAGAGCAATGGTCACCCATGTTAGTAATGACCAGGTCAAGGATGTTGCTACCTCTAGTGGGGGGTAAGAATGAGCTGGTCCAGGGCATTGGAATTAATGCATTCCAGAAAGCATTGGGAAAGTGTATTGGTACATGAGTCATTTTCCCAGTTATTGGAGGGGTAGTTGAAGTCACCCAGTATAAGAGTGTTAGGCTGGACCCTAATATTCTCCAGGATGCTTAGGAACATGGAGTGTGAGTCTTTGGACATGGTTGGGGACGTATAGCAGGCTATGACCTGAATCACTGTCTTACCCAATGTTAGCTGCACCTAAGTATCTCAGATGCGTTATGTTGGGCTACCAATCTGGAGGAGTGCACATGCTTTATGAATATGGAAACACCACTGCCTTTGGAGCTTTGGTCCAAGTTCTGGGGCCGAAAGGTGTGGAATGAGTTATAGCCTGGTAGTGCAGGGGTGCTTTCTGCTGCCTTGAACCAGATCTCTGTTACAGCATAAATGTCAATGTTCTCCATTTTAAGGAGTGCTTTGGGCAAATGCATTTTGAAATTTAGACTTCTAGCGTTGAGTAGCATGACTCTCAGATTGCATTTGTTTGTAGCTGTTATGGCGGTAATTTGGTCTTTGGAACACTGCCTAAAAAAGGCACTATAGGGGTGGCAAGAGCCTTGGCCAGTATCTGGAAGCCCAGGGGTGACAGATGCAGGCCATCTTTGGCAAAGCATTGAGGTCTGTCAATCATGTCATCCCAGGCAGACAGACACTAGTTCCCCTTAGAATGACACCAGAAACTTAGACAATTGTTGAAATCAATCATTTTCTGCTTATACTGTGGTATCATTCTGGGTGATGGTAGGATGCTGCTCAGGGCTAGGGTCATACCCGCCTGGGCTACATAATCCAAGAGCTCCTCCATGTCTCTTTTCATGTAGTCCAGGGAGGTATGTCTCAGGTCATTCACACCCACATGTACAATGACAGTCATAGTTGTACCTGGTGTTGAAGGACCTGAGTGCATGCATTATGTGGCGGATCCTGGTGCTTGACAGGCAGCTGACTTTGGCTGATTGGCACACTGTTTAGGAGAGTTATGTGCCTCGTGATTAGTGTTGTGTTGAGGTGGTCAAGTGCGTTTCTGCCTTGGGGGTCTCTGCTGTTTAGGTAGATTTTTATTGAGAGCCTCCATGAAGGTGGGTGCGTGGTTTGTGTTTTTATGTGATGGCAGTGCTGGTGTGTGTTCTTGAGGGCTATGTGTTCCATGTGGTGTGGTGCAAGTGTTGACCTTCTCCTCTTGACCAGCTATTCCGGTTTTGGCTGTAGAGTGCGTGGCTTCCAATTTGGATATATAAGTGCATCTCTCACAAGTCTGAGTGTTGGAAGGTAAGAGGAGAGGGTTGTCAGTGTACATGAGGCAGTTGCTACATTGCCTCAGGATGCCCAAGTTCACCAGGTTAATAGGAGAAAGCACAGGGAACTGACCTTTACACATGCCTGGAGGAGTGGGATTAATAAGTACTGGAGCTGTTTCCTTGTAGAACGTTTAGTGCTGGTAACACTTTTGTGTGCTGCAATAATTGCTACAAGAAGTCTGGTAAAGTGCTAAACTAATATGCTAGTAAAAGTGCAGGAGACGAGAGAACTTGCAGATCTAAGGGAAAATTTGAAGAGCAGACTTTGGCACCTCTCAGAAGCTTACCAACAGTCCTGGATACAGCAAACCTTCACCTGGACTAGACTAGTTACAGGAAAGGTAGAGAACAAGCTCAAATGTGGGCTTTTAAACCAGAAAGTTGAAAGAGATGGAAAAACTGCCCAAACGGCCAATAAACTGCAATTTCTGGGCCACAAACCACTCCTCTTGTGGTAGATAGGCTATCTAGTGCTTACCACTCTCACTGATAAGCTAGAAGGCTGCCTCCAACACAGAAAGGCTTGGGGGGGGGCTCGGAGGCTTACCAACAGTCCTGGATACAGCAAACCTGTACCTGGGCTAGACTAGTTACAGGAAAGGCAGGGAACAAGCTTAAATGTGGGCTTTTAAACCAGAAAGTTGAAAGAGATGGAATAACTGCCCAAATGGCCAATAAACTACAATTTCTGGGCCAAAAACCACTCCTGTTGTGGTAGATAGGCTACCTAGTGCTTACCACTCCCACTGATAAGCTAGAAGGCTTCCCTCCAGCACAGAAAGGCTTCGGGGGCTCAGAGGTTTACCAACAGTCCTGGATACAGCAAATCTGTATCTGGACTAGACTAGTTACATCAAAGGCAGGAAGTAAGTAAACACACAGGCTTTTAAAGCAGAAAGATAAATGAGATGGAAAAACTGCCTAAATGGCCAATAAACTACAATTTCTGGGCCAGAAACCACTCATTTTGTGATAGATAAGGCTACCTAGTGCTTACCACTCTCACTGATAAGCTAGAAGGCTTCCCTCCAACACAGAAAGGCTTGGGGGTGCTCAGAAGCTTACCAACAGTCCTGGATACAGCAAATATGTATCTGGACTACACTAGTTACAGGAAAGGCAGGAAACAAGCTTAGATTTTTTTCAGAAAGCAGCTAAAACAGCACTAAAAACAATTCAAGTGCAGAGCAAGCTAGCACACTTGAGTGTGTAGCAATATTAAAGTAAATACAGTTTAAATAAATGCAGTTTATTCAAAATATATTCTGAACTAGAATTTTTTTTGTTAGTAAAGTGTAAGGGGAGGAAGGAGGAGCAGAAGATAATTCAAGGTTATAAACCTAAGTGGGTTGGCCTTCTCAAATGTTCTCTCTGTATTAGGTAGAATGAACACTAGACTGAGAGAAGTGTCCCAGATCAAATTTACAGTAGGGGCGGGCAACTGCAAAGCCACCAACTATAACAAACACCTCAGGAATAGGGTAGGTGCGAGGGAGAAAACCAGTTTCAGAACAGCTCAGAAACAAAAAACAATGCCAGAAAATATATAAAATAATTCAGTCAGGCAAAAATTAAGACAGAACTGTTAAAGTGCCAAGAATTACACTTATCAGCGATATATTTCCAGATTGTTTGAGAGCACTCTTCAGTCAAAACACAAGGAGTTTCTAATAGTGTATGTAGGAATTTACAAACAGGGGCTATTTTTAAATCAGCAAGCCTTGAAGCAATCAGATAAAAAAAAAGCTAGACCAGTTTTATAAACTTTAACACCACCACAGGAATAGTGGGCAACCAGTTTCAGAACAGCTCAGAAACAAAAAACAATGCCAGCAAATTTATAAAATAATTCAGTCAGGCAAAAATTAAGACAATGCAGAACTCTGAAAAGTTAAAGTGCCAAGAATTATACTTATCAGCGATATATTTCCAGATTGTTTGAGAGCACTCTTCAGTCAGAACACAAGGCGTTTCTAACAGTGTATCTGGAAAAAATCCATATTAATGCAATGCTCAGAAAAAAACATGTACTCAGTAGAGTACAAAGAGTATGTTTGGCTAAAACCTTGGGCACAGGAGAATATGCTGATAAATACATCAGCAACTAAGCATATGAGATTTGGGTGACATAAATTGAAAGGTAACTACTTAATGCAGCACACAGTGATTGAAACTGTAGATTCATTTAAGGAACTTGGTATATGGGGAGATCCAGCTATGAGTTCTTCTAATCATATCAACCAATTGGTTAATGACAGTTATAGAACTAACTATATGTGGTATAAAAAGAGTTATAAAGTCTAGGAAATCAGAAAAGATGAAGTCATTGTTTGTTAGTTAAGTAAACGAAAAAATGAGCAGGCAACGGATTCTTCAACACTTCATTCTTGTAAGCGCTTTCACTGACACCAGTGTATTAGCTTCTTCAGGCTAAATAAGTTACATTAGATCCAAACTTGAGTATGGTACAACAGTATGGAAACCTTATAAGAAAACAAGCATTAGTAAACTGGAAATAGTACAGTAGGAATACACAAAGGGCATCCACAGATGTGAAAATTTAAGTTATTCTGAAAGACTACAATATCTGAACTTGTACAGTGTAGATATTTAAGAGGAGACCTTATTCAAGTATATAAGACATTTAGAGACATCTCTGGGAATGTTTGGGCCTATCAGAAAGAAGTAGCGAATTATTATACAACTTGTGTGGAAGATTCTGTAGGAATGAGAAGTGTGCTAACTGGTTTTCTGAGAGAATATCTGATGCATGGGATACACTACCAAATTATAGTAAAGAAAGCACTAGTTTAGATATTTTAAGAACAGCCTGGACAGTTATTATGGGAACAACTATTTTGGTATATTGGCAGGCTAGAAGGACATTATTGGCCATAAAGGAAATATTTGTATGTACATATGTATGTATGTATGTATGTTTAGGTTAGGTAACTGCAGAAAACTGATATTACTGACAGGATGTATGCTAACATAATGGGGAAACACAAAGCTGAAGACATCAGACAAACAAAGGGATAACACTGTTGAGGGTAGGACTGAATGACCAACAGGGGTGGATATGGACACAATAGTGTGGGGGAACACTCTAATGGGTAATAATTTATGGTGTCTGCAGCTGTAGACTCTTTCAACTATGATCCAGTGGGAGAATACTTATCAACATGAGCGCAATCATCACTGGGCCATGTCTCAGATGATGACACACTGGTGGACAGGGATGTGACTCAATGAGTCACCAGTGGAGATTTTCCATCTGGATGATTCGAGCATCCAAGCTCCTGTTAATCTCTCACACAATATCTGCCAGCTGCTGATGTGTTACAAATGTATCGCCTCCAATGGAGTGCTACCAGTGGGTAAAGCTCTCCCACCATCTTTTGCAGGGCTACATGAGGCAGGTAAAGCAGGATGTGTGGTGGTGACTATGACAAACTGACAAATGTCTGGCCCAAAGTGAGTTGGTAGAATAATCTGTGGCAAGTCCATCTTGATCTTTAGAAGAACTGTAGACATCAGGAGAAAGGGCGAAAGGCAAAGAGTAGTATTACTGTTCCTAGTAAAAAAAAAAGACATCCATTTTCCAGGCCATTTTATAAGGTGTCCTTGAAAAGAATTGGTTCACTTCTCTGTGGAGAAATAAACCAAACAAATCTACTTGGAAAGTTCCCTAAGATGGACAATGTACTAGAAGACCTCTGGTTGTAGCATCCATTTGTGAGGTTCAATCCTGGATCTGCTCAACATGGCCACTACTTATTTCTGCTGTGAAGTATTCATGTGGCTTGCAGAGGAAGATTATTCTGCATTGCCAGTTCTCAGGTAATCATGGCTAGTATGTGCAGGGGTCTATATTCATTTGTCAAAGGTTCACTTATTAATTTCTCGAAGGTTCACTTCCATGAACCTTTCTTCATCGACCTGAAACCACTGAATGTTCACTTCAGTGAATGTTCACATCAAAAAAACATTTCATCAGGGAAAGTAAGCACTTGTCAAGCACTACACTGGAGCACACACCTCAGTATGTCAAACCCACCCAAGTGGGGGGCTGCACCCGCAAACCCACCCTAGCTATATATACCAACTCTTTGTGCTGTTGGCCAACTGTTTCCTTTCCCTACATAAATCTTTTGTGGATGTGAATGTTCTCTGAACTGAACGTTCAGTAGTTTCAGGTCAATGAAGAAAGGTTCGCAGAAGTGAACCTTCGAGAAGTTGATATAGACCTGTGTAGGAGATATGACTTTGTTCCCCCTTGTTTGTTTATATACCACATCACTGTGTTGTTGTCTGTTATCACTAAAAATGGTCCAGGAATACTGATCTGACTTAAGGCTTTGAAAACATTTATTAGAGCCATCACCACCTTGAGATTTATATGCTTGTTCTTGAAATAAGGCTACCACATGCCCTCATTCTTGATACCTTTTCACACTGTTCCTATCCCCACCATACCTCCATTTGAAGTCTCAAGAGTCTGTTGTGATTGACAGAGCAGGAAGAGGGGTGAAATGAGAGGCCCAAATTTAACAAGGCCTGATTGTGCCATCATATGAGTTAATTTTTTTGTGATATTTTTATTAAACATGACATTTTTAAAATGTGACATAAGCACATATACATTAATAGAAAATAAACCAAACGATAAGAATATTTCCATTGTTATTTTCATGCAGTATAGATCTATGTTTTGTTCTTTGCAATTTTAATTCATTTCCGCAGTACAAGAATTGCTCAGTAACTTGCATCCATTGTCTGGAGTGCAAAAATATCAATGCTAACACAAAGCCTTCTATAGCTATATCAAGAACCTCCACGGCAATACCCAGATTTGTTCTGAGTTACTGCACATTGGTACCTCTTATACTGAGCCAACAGATATTGCCAACATACTGGCCGACAGTTTCAGTGCCAACATTACCCCTACCCCTCCCCAAAGGACCAATCACAATAACGGAAGAATGCCAGGCACCCAGCATTACTGCAGAACAGGTTAAAGCTGCATTGTCCAAGGCCAATAATACAGCTTCCATGGGGCCCAATAATATCCCTGGCTGTATTCTACATGAACTACAAAGTGAACTGGCACCACATCTGTGTGCCCTGTTCAGTCACAGCCTCACCTCAGGCTTTGTCCCTACCAAATTGTGCACTGCTACAGTCATCCCTCTCCATAAAGGGAGAGCGACTACAGATCCTGGGAATTATTGCCCAAATAGCCTGACAAGTCTGATATGTAAAGCTATGGAGTACATTATCATGGACCTGATTAACAAAGATATAGGAAATCTCCAAACTCTAGACCCCACGCAATTTGGCTTTGTGAAAGGGAGATCCTGCCTGTTCAACCTGGCTGACTTCTTTGAGTCAGTCACCAGGGCTGTAGATGAAGGTAAGGCATTGCATACAGCCTACCTCGATCTGGCCAAGGCCTCTGATACCATTCCTCACTCAGGAATTATTGATAAACTCACCAAACTAGGCATCAACCCCTATACCACTAGGTGGGTTGCAAATTAGCTCACAGATAGAACATGCAGTGTGAAAGTAGCAGACTCCAAGTCAGAATGCCGACCAGTCACGAGTGAAATCCCACAGGGATCAGTCCTAGGTCCTCTCCTGTTCAGCATCTACTTCTTAGAAGTCCAGGCCGACAGAAAGGGACTATGGCTGACCAGGTTCACAGACGACTGCAAACTGGGAGTCATTATTAACTCCCCATGTGATGCAGACATCCTATGGAAAGGCCTCACTGAGACCAATGACTGGTGTCAAAACAACGGCCTTAAACTTAATGCCAAAAAATGCTTTGTCATCCCCTTTGTAAAAACTCAGTTTCCACTAATTACCACTGAACACTGAAGGTGTTATAAAAGATCTGGGGACGCAGGTTGACAGCAACCTCTCCTTCGACCACCACATTGCCACTGTGGTCATCAGAAAGTCCTTCTATGTGGCACATCTCATTACTAAGGGTTTTGCATCCAGGAAGAAAGAGGTCATCGTCTCTCTCTACTCTTCCCTCATTAGACCAATCATAGAGTATAATTCCCCATTTGGCATGTACCTCACTAGACACCTTCAACAACTGAAGAGGCCACAGAAGTACCTCACAAAGAGGATCCAGGCATTAAACACATGTCCTACATGGACAGACTCAAAAAAACTCCAGCTATTCTCTCTCTCTCTCTCATATTGCCTACTTAGAGGCGATCTCTGCTTGACTTACAAAGCAATGTCTGACCCACCTGTGTTAGAAATGCTACATCTAAAGAAATCCCAGTCCCTCCACCCCACATGCTCCAGAGACGCCAACCTCATTACCACAATAAACAGAACATGCTGGAGGGACAGGTTCCTCACCCAGAGACTGCCCATGCTCTGGAATAGACTTTCCATACATGTCAAGCAGAGCACCTCACTGTCCCTCTTCAAGAGCAATCTTGATGAGTGGATGGGTAATAGAAAGTTGACCCCGGGGATCACTCCAGTGGCTCTACTTGATAGAGGCACTGGGAACTAACATCAGGTGGCACGATGCCAGGGCACTTCTATGGGCTAGGCTTGTAAAGGCTCCAAGGCCATTAGCCTAGTTCACACCTATGAACCCTCTTTTACCCATTTTCTACATGGGGTTGGGTGTCACATCAACTGTCGCCATTT
This sequence comes from Protopterus annectens, assembly GCF_019279795.1. Taxonomy (NCBI): domain Eukaryota; kingdom Metazoa; phylum Chordata; order Ceratodontiformes; family Protopteridae; genus Protopterus; species Protopterus annectens. The sequence continues at coordinate 531,066,515 of NC_056745.1, forward strand.
CTCTCTATTTAGTGCCACTCTCCTCCCTTCTTTGACACTCATGCCTGACTGTCACACAATCCATATACCTCTTTGCTGGATGCCCTTGTTTCCTCTTACCTTCTTACTATCTGTCCCAAACCTTCTTCAACAGATTATTGGGCACATGTGCCTGAACCACTATAATCTGTTCTCTTACTTTTTCTGCAATTGTAGCCACTTTGACTTCTGTACTTATGTCCTCATTTCTTTGCCTGCCACACAGGTACTTCATTTCTATCACCTCTAGCTTTCTCGAGTGCTCTGCCTTTACCTCTGAGGTTTCTGTACCATACAATACTATTGGTTTTACCACTATTTTGTACACCTTACTTTTCAGCTTCTTTGGCATTCTTTTGTCATACTCTACATCTGACACTCTATGCCAGTTAGCAGCAGCCCTCTGATTCTAACTATTATCTTGTCATTCAGCTTTGCCTTCTCTTTCACCACCCCTCCTGAATACTTGAAGCTGTAAGCTTGTTCCACTACTTTCCCTTCTATCTCAGTTCCCAGCATCTTCTGATTTCTCCCATTTGCTGCTATTACAACTGTATTATCTGTACTCAGTTTCATCCCATGTGCTTTCAGTCTTAATTGTGTATTCCAGTATATCCCATCAAAGCAGGTAAACCCAAACAACCCTGTTCCATGGGGAAAATAAACTCATCCCAGTATAAACTGTACAAGTGTTTTATAGATATATACATATATATGTTAAATTGCTGATCCCTGTGCAGTATGTACCATGCGTATGAATCTTATCCATAAGCAGTAATACTTTCTTTTATTTCTTATTGTGTTGTACAGCATGTTTTACAAAATATTTTGTTTTGTTACTTTTACTTGTGTCATTGTGTGTACCTTTTAGGCTGTTTTTACAAAACACTGGAATAAAGTTGATTTCTCTTGTAACTAGAAAAAAAAGTGACTCAGTCCACTGACATGATAAATAACTACAAATGAGTTAGTATCTGATTGGGAAACTGTGTAAGGAGAAGGTAAAATAAAATAAAGTAAATATTTAGTAGCAATGTTCCAAGATGGGGTGGTTTTAGTTGTATACAATATCTTCATGGAAAGCCAGGAGAGATTGTCTTTTTATAACTGGTGATTATGATAGCTTCAAGCTGTAACAATCTGCTAATAATTTGTCATTGTGTTTTACACGTATTTGTTTAAAAGTATTTAAAGAACCAGTGGGGTAGAAATTTGGGTGATAAAATGTAATTTAAACCTCAAATAATTCATATTATACCATGACCCCCCCAAAATGTGCACGCTGATTGGCCAGCGTGCACATTGTAAATCGAGTTATACTAATGGAAAAAGGTCCGGTCGCCCAGACTTTTTTCCATTAGTATAACTCTACTTTTAAAACACTGTCTCGCTATGTTAAATGGGTTTAACATAGCGAGACAGCTTTAAAATAAGCAACGGAGATCTCCGTTGCTTATTTAAAACTGTCTCGCTATGTTAAACCCATTTAACATAGCGAAACAGTAAAAAAAAAAAGCAACGGAGATCTTGCTTTCTCCATTGCTTTTGCCCACAGCTCTGATGTACTGCGCAGGCGCGCAGTACATCAGAACTGCCACGGATGCCAGACATCTGCGGAAGGGCAGTAAACAGGCATTATACTATGCCATTATTTAAGAAAAGTAATAGTTTCTTTTCTTAAATAATGTCATGGTATAATAGCAATAACCCACTTCTGGGTATGGGTAATGCTGTATTTACCCACGGTTGGCTTTGTTTGGTTACCAAACCACGCCAACCGTGGGTAAATCCAGCATTACCCACACCCAGGCGTGGGTTATTGCTATATTATAACACATGACTGACCTTAGCTGATCTCAAATTAAGCTTATTAGAAAGTCTAACAAACTTTTTGTATCATGTGAAACCAAAAGGAAAGAGTATCTAGTTTCTAAATAGCCTGAGCTAGCTATCTGAAAATGGTTATCAAATTGTGTTACATTCAGTATGGAAAAAGTCCACCTCAGAAAGTCAGGTACCATTCCACTACAGCTGTGGCAACTTCTGGGGTTTTTTAGAAAGGGAACCTAGAGGTGTTTACTTGGTCTTCTTTACATACACGTAGTAGGTACCTTTTTTGTGTGTCAGTCAGACAGTAGACATAATGTAAAAAAGCCCATTGGCATTTCTTCATTTATAGCAGATATAATAATGTCAGAGAAAGAAGCAGTGATACTATGATCACCCACCAAAGACTACAATAAAAGACTGCTGGCTTTTTGATGGGGTGCAAACAACACATTTTTGGCATAAGTTATTCATTACTCATACTGGCAAAGAACCCTTGACAATCGTCTCAAGAAAGGGTGATGCATTGTTTTGTTATAGACACTAGTAAGACATACAAGAGCATAAATGTTATTATTTACTTTATTTTGTTTTTCTTGCCCAGGAAAGTCTGATTAGGCAGCATATGGCCCCTTTTCAGCAGAGGTCTGGAGAGAAAAACAGAGTACATATCATGCATACATATAATTTTAGCTGTCCTAGAGAAGAGCACCAGAAAATGAATATTGCACTTGGGGAAACTAGTCATTGAATGACCACACATCCACACATGAACCAAAACTTCATGACCGACTCGGTTAGGTGGGGCTTACCTAAACTACCACTACATGATGGCCTACTATACTATAGCCCACCAGGATTTCTGTAATTGGTATGGCTGTGGTTATTAGGCAGGAATTTTATGCCAAGAAGTGCAATGAGTAAATCAATTATGTATATTGTGCCATTGTGCACAATTCTGTGTACATGATGGATATTGTTCAACTATACAAAAATCACAATCAGAAAAACATAACATGCACACAAATGAGATATACATTTCAGAAGCAGTCAAAATTATGCAAGCAATTCACTCAGAAATAATATAAATGTGTACACTTTACCAGCAACCACAGTCCAGAAAGGCATTAATACACTATTCACACAAGGTAAAATAAAAGGAAAATATAGAGCCAACTCAGACATTTGGTTCATAGGTACCTATTTTACTACTAAGGCTACAGCCATTGAGACCATTAAGAAGATCAGCCACATTTCCATGTAAGCATATTTTCACCACATATCCTAAGTGAAAATTGTAATTACCTATATGGTCATCCACACTGGTTTTAAAAGATTGCTAGGGTAGTACTCTGGTTAATATACAAGAGCAGCATATTCCCTAAATTGTGAATATACATACTCAGTTTTGTCTTCACCATTTCACATCCACACTGGTGAGGTCAGATCACAAAGCTGTCTCATTCAACCTAAAATCAGCTTGGAAAACCCAGCAAAACCTTTTACAGTTAGAAACTATTCTAAGACAAATGGTGGGGTTGGAGGCTGGTATAATGGGTAAGGTGTTTACCTTATAAACACAGGGTACTAGATTTGATTCTCGCCTTTGAAAGGGAAATCAACTAGGCTTAAAATGGCCCACAAAGGCAGCTTGCCAAGTAATTGCTTATGCACCTATGAAACTACATCATATTATGTAACAGAATGTCAGAATTCAATGCACCACTCAACCCAGAGTTCACAACAGCCTATGCAGAATTTTTTACATACACACTGTACAAACATGTAAATGTCTGCATAGAGGCTGCTGTACCTACCAGAGGTAAGCCCAAAACAACCCCCAAAAGAAACCACACTGGTGGAATCCTAACCTTGACAGGGTATATAACAAAAGGAAAAATTCATGACCAATGACCAAAGTCAGAAAGAGCAATTATCATATTGATAAAGAGCTCACTAATAAAACTAAACCGGAAATTAACAGGAATAATTCAATCCAACTAGGCCAGTTGCAAGGTCAAGATAACTTCTCATGCTAAATATGACCACAAGGCCTTATACAGCTATTTCCGATACCTCAAAGGTATCATGCAAGATTATGCAGAACTGGTAGTAAATGGTACCACCTTCACTGAGCAGAATGACATAGCGAACCTTCTGGCTGACAATTTCAGCTCAAAGTTTACCCCGCACACCACCTCTCCACCAACTGTGATATTCCTACCAACATAACCCCTCAACTATCAGCAAGAAGCAGGTCATAGCAGTGCTCACAAAGGCTAAAAACACATCCTCAATGGGGATGATAATATCGCAGGTTGCCTCTTAAATAGCCTGAAACATGACCTATCAGGAGCACCTGAACCATTTTTCAGTTATAGCTTCAAAACAGGCAATGTACCAAGCAAAGGAAGGACAGCAAAAATGATCCCCCTTTACAAGGGTGGGTCATCAGTGGACCCCAAAAACTACAGACTCATTAGTCTGACTAGTCTAATATGCAAAAGCATGGAATGAATTATCATGGAAATGATAAACAAAGACATTGGCAACTTAAGGACATTGGACCTATCCTAGTTTGGTTTTGGCAAAGGAAGGTCATGGCTACTTAACCAGGTAGATTTCTCTGAGAAGATAACCAAGGCAAAAGACGAAGGGAAACTGGTGCATACTGCCTACCTAGACCTGGCTACGGTGTTTGATACCATATCCCACTCAAGTAATATGGGCAAACTCACCAAACTAGGCATAAATACTTACGCAGCACACTAGATTGCCAGCTAGCTCACAGGTAGGACCCAACAAGTAAGGACTGTTGAGACAAGCTCCACCAAGAGGCAAGCCACCAGTGGAGTACCACAGGGCTCTGTGCAGGGTCTACTCCTGTTTGGCATCTAATTGTCAGAAGTCAGGGCTAATGTCAAGTGCTTCTGTCTCACCAAGTTCACAAACGACTGCAAATTGGGAACTATCATAAATTCCCTTTTGACACAAACATCCTGCAAGAGTGTCTAACACAGACAGATTTCTAGTGCCAAAACAACAGATTAAAACAAAATGCAATGAAATGCATTATAGTGCCTTTTGGGAAAAAGTCTACTCAGGCAAATTACTCCATTGATAATTTGCCCAAAATGTAGAACACCCTTTCACAAGGCAGCATATTCAGGGGTCTAAAAATATATATTTCAATAGAAAGCTGATGAAATTCATGCAGCATTACAGTCTACATTGCAAATAATGCTCCTTGCATTACTACAATGCATTGTTAAATGTTTATTTATAAATACCATGTTACATATTTGTATTGTTTGCTCTCAAAAGGCAAGAGACTAAATAAGGTGACACCGTTTTGAATGTTAGATGTTGAACTAGTGGCACCAAAGGATCCAGAACCTGTACAGCACAGAGAGGGAATAACAGCTGGAAAAAAGCAAAATTAGTAATTATTAGGCTGTAAATACAATTTTTATTGATGAAGCAGCTGACTAGCTAGTATACATATTTTACAATCTCAGTTTATACATATATATATATATATATATATATATATATACACATACATACACACACACACACATTTTATATATATATATATATATATATATATATATATATATATATATATATATATATATATATCCGTACACTGTAAATGTATGTGACCTAGAGGTTATTTTAAGGGATATGGCAAAGCTAGAAGCAGCAGAGAGACAAAAGAGAGACTTTGGAGTGATTAAGTATAATTTTTCTGCATTTTCTTGCTGCCTTTAGCTAATTCTGCCTAAAACACCGATTTTCTACAGTTTCTGTGATTTAAAAAGCTTGTTTCAGCTACATATTGTACTTATTTTACTGCCTGCACCTTAACAAAGTTGTTTTTGTGTTTAAATTACCTGTTTAATTGTTGTAGGCTACACACTCAAGTGTGATAGCCATTTCTGTGCATTTAAAGTTTTTTTTGATTGTATCTGTTTTATTTTCTGAAAAAAAAAAACATTATACTTGTTTTCCTACCTTTCTAAGCTAATATAGTCCAGTTTTCAGGTTAGTGATGAATTTGTGGCTGTGTTACAAGTTTCTGTGTTTGCCCATACCTTACTTGTATAGAAGGAAGTTTCTCTGTTCACCTGTGAGAGAAGGGAGCTTTGAGCAGCCTATCTGTCCCTGGAGGTGTGGTTTCAGCCCAGAAATGATTAGTTTATTGGCCATTTTGGGCTAATTTCTATCTCTTTCATTTTCCTGCTATAAAACCCGCATTTGCATGGTTTTGCTCGCCAGGCAGCGCCGGTTAGCTAGGGTATAACTACTCCTGGCTCCACAAAGTCTGTGCTTCAGTTTTTCCCTTGGAACTAGACAAACTTTCAACTTCAGCACTCATACCATTCACTTCTCAGCCTGGCACTTGCTCAAAACTCATAGTAAGCACTAATAAACCTTAGTACTAGACCCCCCTAAACTATAGTGTAGGACAAGGCTCTCTATTCTACTTTACCAGCCGATCAGTAAAACAGTTCACTGTACCTATCCAGGCATGTCCAAAGGGCAGTTTCAGATGTATTCTCCAGTCCAACTGGTGAATCTGGGCATTTTGAGGCAATGTTACAACTGCCTCATGTACACAAACAACCCTCTCCTCCTACCACCAAACACTAATACATGCGAGAGATGCAATTATACAGCCAAACTGGAGGTTAAGCTCTCTCAACCCAAGACTGGACCAGAGAGTGAAGAGGAGAAGGGAATTACTTGCATCACACCACCAGTCTCACATAGACCTATGAAACCAGTACCGGCAAAAAACACATACAAATACATGAAAACATACTCGGAGGCTCTAAATAAAAATCTGCAAAAGCAACAGAGACCTCCAAAGCAGACATTCAAGCAACCTCCACCCCCCAACACAAACCATGAAACACATACTTCACAAAACCAGTGTGCCACGCAATCACAGCCCTTAAGGCAAAATAACATACCCAACACACTAGTAATAGGTGACTCTATATAGTCAGGCACACTGACATCCACTCACTAGGCTGAACAAGGAGAAGGTTACTGTTAGCTGCCTGTCAATTGCCAGGATCCGCCACATAACACAAGCACTCAGGTCACTCCAGAACAAGTACAAATATGACTCTGTCATTGCCCATGTTGGTGTGAATGACCTGAGCCGTATCTCCCTGGACTACATGAAAAGAGGCATGGAATAGCCCTCTGATCATGTAGCCCAGGCCGGTATGACCCTGACCATGAGTAGCATCCTGCCCTCACCAAGAATGATACCACGGTATAAAGAAAAAATTATCAGTTTCAACAATTGGCTAAGTTTCTAGTGTCATTCAAAGGGGATCCAGTGTCTGTCAGCCTGGGATGACATGCTCGACAAGCCACGCTGCTTCACTATAGACGGCTTGCACCTGTCACCCTTAGGCTTTCGAATACTGGCCAAGGCCCTTGACACCCCCACAGTGCCTTTTTTAGGCAAGATTCAAAAGACAAACCCACCACCATAAATAACACAAGTAACAAAACCTGAGGGTAATGCTACTCAATACCAGAAGTCTAAACTTCAAAATGCATGCAATAGAGGTACTCCTCAGTATGGAGAAAACTGATATATGTGCAGTAACAGAAACCTGGTTTAAGGCTCCAGAGAGCACCCCAGCACTACCAGGCTACAACTCATACCATACATTTTGGTCACAGAACTCCGACCAAAATACAAAAGGTGGGGGCATATCCATATTCATCAAGGATACCCACACCTCCAGGTTAGTGGCACAGCACGATGCTTCAGAGATCATCCACGTGCAACTAACAATGGGCAAAACTGCAATTCAAATTGTAGCTTGCTACAGATCACCCACCATGTCCCAGGACCCCCATTCCGCATTTCTGGAAACACTGGGAAACATAAAGGTCCTAACAAACACCCTAATATTGGGCGATTTCAATTGCCCAAACATTAACTGGGTGAACTACTCAAGTACTAACTCCCTTGCCCAACATTTCCTAGAATTTATAAACTGAAATGCCCTGGATCAACTGGTCAACACCCCCACCAGAGGTGACAACATATTGGCCCTGGTCATCGCCAACATGGGCGACTGGTGTTCCACACTGGAGGTCAACCCCTCGCTGGTTAGATCTGACCATAAACTAATCACTCTGGATATCCACATTCCGCCCCCCACCCCCGGTCAAAGAAACCACTGTGAAAAACTTTGCAAAAGCAAACTTCATGTTACTCAAGACCGAGATGGAAAGTTTCAAAGCCCCCATGCTAAAGGATAATGCTGTCCAAGCTGCAAAATCCTTTACTAATGCACTCTATGGGCACCTACAAGAATGCATAGATTGTGCTATCCCAAGCAAAACCAAGACTTACTCCTCCAAGAAAAGGAAACCAGTCTGTTGGACTCCTGCCACAAACAAGCTATACAATAGAAAGAGGAAACTAGTACAGAAAAGAGTAAAATCCCAAGAAGGGAAGACATACCTGATCATTTTCAGCAAGAAACTACGATCCCTCATAAAAATCATCCAAGGCTAGCTTCAAAAGAAAAATTTCCATGAACTCCAAAGATAACCACAAGGCATTCTTTAGTTATGTCAATAATCTAAGTGGCAATTCTCAGATCTGCTCGGAGTTGGTGCAGAATGGCACAAAATACACTGAACCGACTGATATCACCAACATCCTGGCAGAAAGGTTCAGTGCAAACTTCACCCCCCCCCCTCACCCCCAAAAGGGCCCATAACCATACCAGAAGAATGTAGTGCCCCTAAAATCACAGACACTCAGGTTAAAACAGCCCTTTCCAAAGCCAAAAACACAGCATCAATGGGAATGGACGGTGTCCCCGGATGCGTCCTACATGAGCTCAAAGATGAAATAACCCCTCACCTAAACACAACATTCAAACTCAGCCTCTCCACAGGTTACATGCCCATACAGTGGTGCACAGCAACAGTTATTCTGCTCCACAAAGGTGGAGCCACAACAGACACCAGGAACTATCGCCTTATAAGCCTGACTAGCTTGGTCTGCAAGGCTATGGTGCACATCATCATGGATCTCATTAACAGAGACATTGGGAACCTCCAAACACTGGACCCTACCCATTTCAGCTTTGTTAAGGGAAGATCATGCCTCTTAAACCTGGTGGACTTCTTTGAGACAGTTGTCAAGGCTATAGACAAGGGGAAAGGTGGTCTACACAGCCTACCTAGACCTCGTAAAGGCCTTCAACACCATTCCCCATTCTGGTATTATAGACAAGCTCACCAGCCTGAACATAAACCCCTATGTCACGAGATGGGTTTCCAACTGGCTCACGGACAGAACCCACATGGTAAGAGTTGTAGGAGCCAGGTCTGCCTCTAAACCGGTTACAAGTGGCATTCCCCAGGGCTCGGTCCTAGAACCCCTCCTGTTCAGCCTATACTTCTCAGAGGTACAGGCTGGCTGACCAAGTTCACAAACGACTGCAAACAATTGCTATAACTGACTATCCAGTTGACAAAGACATCCTCCAAAAGGGTCTCACTGAGACAGATACCTGGTGTCAAAACCATGGCCTCAAGCTAAATGCCAAAAAGTGCATAGTCATCCCTTTTGGAAAAAAATAAAGTACCCACAAACTACCACATAGGTGGTAGCCCCCTAAATACGGAAGACATAATAAGGGATCTGGGGACCCAAGTAGATAGTAACCTATCCTTTGATAATCACATTGCCAAAGTGGTTAGAAAATCCATCTGTGTGGCCCACCTAATAACAAAAGGGTTTGCATCCAGATCAAAAGAGGTCATTGTGCCCCTCTACGCATCACTTATCAGACCCATCTGTGAAGACTGGTAGAAATGTGAAGGCTGCCAGCCTAGCCAGATAGAATTGTGCAGATAAGTCTATCATTTGTAAATATAAATGTTGAGCTTAAAACAATGTGGCAACATTGCCATCTGCTGTAAAGAAAACTAAGTCAAGCATTTCACATCTGTTGTTTGAAATTAAAATTATGTCTTGTATATCCTTTGATCTCCAGAGCTCGGAGCCATTTGGTCTGGGCTAGCACATTCTTTCTATTGTTTTAACTTAAGGAATAATTACTAGAGTGTACATGTGAAATGTCTTTTATTGTTGTAGCTTCCTGAGCAGGTGTTAGCTTGCTAAATAATGCATCCTGTTGGCCTGGGAACCCCAGGCTAAGTGTCAAAAATGATGTAATGTGTATACTGGGAAACCCAAGTGTGAAAAGTGATGGAATCTGGGAGGGCCCAGCAGAACTGTTTGTTAGTGATTTTAAAAACTATTGCTCAGAGAGAGAATGTAAGCATTTTTGTCTTGATATCCAACTTATCAGCACTCTGCCTGTTGTGTTATGTAAGTTATCTTAGACATATGTTTTCTTTTAGAGAGCTAGAAATTAGAAAGTTTAGACTAAGTGTTTTTCTGTTATGTCAGAACTGTACTACTGAATTATTTTAAGTATTTCTGTGTGATCTCTGAACTCTCTTGACTAGCACTGACTGTGCAGTAGAAAGTATTGTCTTGTAGTTTTAATTATTTATTATTAAATATTTTAAAACCTTTTAACTGTGGCTGGTTTGTGTAGAGATAGTTTAATCTCTAGAGTACATTGCATATTTATAGAGTTTACTGCCCAGGTCACTCCAAATAAGCTTTGACTGTTTAGTCACATCTACCAATTGGATAATAATATTGCACAGTAATAACTGGACACCCTTTTAACGGCCTTTGAGTAGCTGATAATTATTAGTGGGTGGTGGCAGCTGGAACTACCATATAGTCTGGGTTAAAGGGGGCACCGCTGGAGAATCTGTACCAGCCTGCCCCAGAAGTGTCTGTGTGGTTGTGTAAACTCTTATCTCAAAGTGTGTGTGTGTCAGCTACTTGGGCAGAGACATGAAGCACTGGTTGGACAGAGAGGGTGCTGGAGATTTTAGCTTGCCCACTAGGCTGAGATATGAACCCTATAGCTGTGCCAGTGAGGAGTCTTATTGGGGACCTGGGGAGCAAGGGAGCGACCAGCCCTGGACTGACTGTGATCTCTGTGTACTCTTAAGGGAAATTGCACTTTGCTGTGTGTATTTGTTATCCTTTCCCCATATATGAGACACCCTGTCTGGTGTTAGTGGTGAGGATTGAGGCTCCTTGATTGCTGGGCCAGGGCATGGGCGGCAAACCATCATAGAGTACAATGCCCTATTTGGGATGTACCTTACAAGACTCCTGCAACAGCTGGAAAGACCACAGAAGTACCTCACCAAGAGGATCACTGGCCTCAAACAGATGCCCTATGCAGCTCGACTGAAGAAACTCCAGCTGTACTCAGTTGCATACAGCCTACTCAAAGGTGATCTCTGCCTGACATACAAGGCCATGTCCAACCCAGAATTGATGGACATGCTCCACCTAAAGAAAACCATATCTCCTTGAGCCGCACACTCTAGGGATCTAAACCTCACCACAACAATAAATAGGATGTGCTGGAAGGATAGATTCCTGTCCCAGAGACTTCCCATGCTCTGAAACAAGATTCCAATCTACATCAGGCAGGGTTCCTTGCTTACCTTCTTCAAGAAAAAACCTTGACAAGTGGATGGTAAACAGAAAGTTTACCATTGGGGATCACTTCAATGGCTCTGTTGGACAGAGGCATAGGGAACTAATCTAAGGGGGCGGCGAAAGCCTACAGCCTAGGCTGATAAATGCCTTTGGGCAGATAGCCTAGTACCTACCTATGAACCTATGAACCTATAATAAGGTTATGAGAGCTTGGAAGGAGTGTAACCTCTTGCTTAAACTCCTAGCATGGAGCAGTAATACGTTCAAATTCCCTTGAGTTGATTTTGATATGTTGGAAGGTTTGTCAGTATGACATTTCCGAAAAAAAGGCATATAGGGGAGGACAATGTTTTAGCCAATATTTAAAAGTCTAGAGGGGACAGGCCAAGACCATCCTTTGCAGAGCCACATGGTCTGTTTACCATATCTTCCCATGCTGACAAACACTGTACTCCCTTAGAATGACACCAGAAACTAAGCCATTTATTAAAGTTAATCATCTTCTGTTTGTATTGCAGCATCATCCAGAATGTTGCTCATTGCTAGGCTAATACCATCCTTGGATACATAGTCTAAGACCTCCATAATGTCTCCCTTCATATAATCTTATTCCAGAAGGTGATTTATAAGACAGGTACTTCTGTGTATGTGAAACATCACAAGCAAGGTATGAGGCTATAAAACATGCAGGAATTCCCACTACAGCAAAAGGTATTGTTGGAGGGTATAGCGTGTGTCTTACAACTAACAGTGTATTGTTTGATCACTGAGATACTTTTTTGAAAAGTCAATATCGTGGTATTCTGTCAACCATACTTCCTTTCTGATGGAGACAGAGAGGCAGGGCATACAAGATCTCCAGTATTCCTTTTTACCAGAGAGATTGTCTCACTTCGGACAGACATCTGTAGAATTTAGGCTACTTTCAAGACAAGTACTGATAACTTTAGTCTGCTGCTGCTTGCACCACCTCAGTTACTGAAATATCGAACAGGATCCATTCTGAATTCCCATTCCCAACCTCTCCAGCTATATGGGACATCTTCTGAACGCATTCCACACAGTTGCATCTGGTAAACATTGACAATATACCCTTTCTGCATGTTGCAGTTTATTGGATCTGTCTAGCAATCCCCCCTGCCAAGTGATCCAACATAGCACTAAATGGTATTTACTCGACAGAAGTGTACCTCTCTTGCTCTGACTGCCCCACAGCACATGTTTTCACTACTGATGACATGAGTAAAAAGCCAGCCATCAACCTTTGGACTAAGGTGCTCTGCCTCCAAGTACACTTATGCACATCCTTGTGTTTTAACATTTTTTTTTACTTAGGAGTTGCAGACAAGCTGTTTACTCCTGTGACACTATACCAGATATGTCCATCACCTCATGTGATCCATGAAGTCTTCTTTAGCAACAGGGGCAGTATTTGTTACAGTAGAATTCACTGTAGCCTCTGTCTTTGGGAAGACAAAGTACTATAAATAGCTTTTAGGCACATGTGCACTAACAGGCATGCGTTTTCCTTTGAATAACTTGCTGTTCTGTTATAGTAACCCAACTATAACCTTCATTTTGCCAGGGAGCCAGATATTGAATCAGGTAAACATGAACTTCCTCAAACCCACTGTAGTGCAGCATGCAGGATGAGGAACATGAAGGGACCCAAACAGTCACTGGGGTACAACAAAAAAATGGAGTCAAGATCTAACACCAACTAACGTACTTATATAATAGGTTACATAATTATCAAGACAATTGCATTATTTGAGTATAAATATTTAATGGCACACTATTTTTCAGTGCTTACTTTCTTCTAACTTACACTATGCATTTGCTAGCAGAACCTCATATTTAAGTGACTTTGGATTGTGGTCCAGTTCTGACTACCTAATTATTATGCATGCTTTTACTGCAGTGGCAAATGCAGCAAATGGAATTGCACGATAGGTGCGAAATGAGGTGAAAAAGTGTCCATTAATTTTGATGAGTCAGTCAAGGGAGGTGATAAAGTGTCCATTAATTCTGATGAGTCAGTTAAGGGAGGTGATAAAGTGTCCATTAATTTTGATGAGTCAGTCAAGGGAGTTGATAAAGTGTCCATTCATCTTGATGAGGCAGCGGAGACAGTTCTGCTCTGTATGACTGAGAAATTTCCTTGCTATTAGTGCTTCACCCTAAAAGGTTAACAGTTCCAGTGTGTAAGACATAGTAAAGAAGACATTATGGGAGGGCATATTTTCAACTTTGAAAATAAGTTTTGTCTACTTTGAGAAATCACAGATGGATGAGTATTATGGAAAGGAAGAATTATGGGTTTAAACCCCTTGTGGAATGAATTGGGATAATGACCCTGTTTTGTAGAATGAACACTGGGTAGGTATTTGAGGGGCCATTTCAAAAACAAATCACCATCTTTGTAGAAGACTGCTGCAACATCACAATGTGATATGACTTTTATTACTTCTGAGAGACTTTTCCATGAACTGTGATGAATTACTAATTTTCAACTTTTGTATTGTGCACGCACTTTGAGGAAGAAGTGCAGACTACATGTTAACTGTACATGTTTTGCAATTTGTTTCTTAAGGAATCAAATGTTATGTAGTATTGGAATTTATTTGTGGACTTTGTTTCCTACTTTAATTGTCGTTTGGGTGGGCATATATTTCTGTGTGTGAACAGGGTTTTCCAACTTTTGGGATTATTTTAATTTCATTTTTTTTTTCTGACCAATCGGACTTGTTTTACACTTCATTCTCATTTAACAGGAAACCATTCTGTGTGATTGTTTTGTAAAAATTAAAGGATTTGCTTATTTGAGTGAGAGTGTGTGTGTATACATGTGTTATTTGATATTAGTCATGTCTTGTTTGTGGGTAGTGGACAGGAACATGGGTGCTGCTAGCTGTAGCTTCCTTAGATGATTCATTGCATATTAAATCCACAGTAAGAGAGTCAACAGGCCTACTGGAAAAATGGACTACTATATATTAGTCCCTATTAACCTAGTTAGAGTCTCAAGGTTTCTCAGCATACTATTAGAGAAGTACCACGTGGTGTGTTCTGAGCAGGTATGGGTTTGCAGTGAATGACTGATGAGCGAAATGGGCGTAGAAACCACAGATGAGTGACAGGCATGCTAAATCGCATGTCAAATCATGTTTAAATTAACGGCATGTCTTGAGTGACACGTAAAAAGTGATCAATGTACAGCTAATAAACAATTGCTTGTAATAAAGTGCTTAAAAAAATGGAAGGTAAAGAATTATACAAATGATGACCAATAGCACTAGTGATTAGTGTCCACAAAATTTTAATGAAAATATTACAGGAAAAAAGGGGCAGAAGTATTAAAAGAAAAGACAGAAGAAGAATAGAGTACTGGTAAGAATAAAAATAAATTTGCTGGTTGACTGGCTACTCTAAAAACTGCCCCCATATATTGCATGTATCCTTGTCCATGTAGTCTGGATGTAGCTGCAAAATGCACTCTTGACATGGACCAATCTTCTTACCCAGAAAATAAATTAAAATTCAGTTAAATAATTTTATAGGAGTACAATCATGGGAGGCCCAGCAGTGCATCAGTAGACCCTAATGGGTTCCTATTGTGTTATCGAATTGCTGAAACTTTGAACCTGAAACCATCGAACACAAATGTTCAAAGTTTCAGCAATTTGAATTAAAAAACAAACAAACCAAAAACAGCTCAATAACTGTTGTAAGCAGGGGGGCAAGCCTCACTGCACCCCACACCCCCCGTTCTTTAAATATACCAACTCCAAGATTGCACTACAGTGCAGTAAAGGGAAATATTCCCTTTCCGCACTGTGGTGCAATCTTGGAGTTGGTATAAAGAGCGGGGGGTGGGAGGTGCAGGAGGGCTTGCCCCCCCCCTGCTTACGACAGTTACTTACTGGCCATTGTTTTTTTTTGTTTTTTTGTGTTCGAAATTATAAAATTTCGGACATACAAGTTCGATCTTGTGGTGTTCGAAGTTCTATTATTTCGATCACGTAATAGGAACCCAACCTTAACTGTAGATGTAGTCTAATGACTTCTCATCTTCTCTTTGTCGATGATTTAAAATTGTATAGCTCATCAGATAAGGAACTGAAAGCACAGCTGCAGGTTATCAAAACTTTTTCAGATGATATTGGAATGTCATTTGGTCTTGATAAATGTGCAGAAGCAACCTTTGAAAAAGGAAAATTGCAGCACCAGGAAAACATCAGTTTGGGACAAGAATGTGATATAAAAGAACTTGAGCAAGAGGGGGTGTACAAATAGTTGGGAATTAATGAAGGATCAGCAATAAAACATAAACAAATGCGAATAAAGCTTAATAAGGAGTACTTTAGAAGACTTGAATTAATCCTGAAAACAGCATTGACACCTAGGAACAAGATCCAAGCTATAAATCAGTTTGCTCTTCCTGTCCTAACTTATAGTTTTGGAGTGATTGACTGGCTCCAAAAAGTGTTGGATAGATTGGATATTAAAAAAGAAGGATGCTTCATGCTCACCAAATGATTTATAAAAATCAGTGTATACCAATATTATATATTCCCCATTCTGAAGGAGGGATGGGTCTCCATGAAATTGATTACATGTATAGATCTGCAATCGTGGTACTCCACACACATCTACTGACCTCACAAGATCAAAATGTGGTAAAAGCATTGAAACATGTGGAAAATAAATCTAAGATGACATCACTGCTTAATTTAGCAGAAGCATATCGACATCAAGAAGGAATGGAAATCAAACTAGAGGTGGATAAAAACCAAGCAGCAACTGAATGTGCTAAAAAACAAAAGAAAGAACATAAGGTGAAGGACCAGGTGAGAAGACAAAAAATGTGGAAAAAACATAAATATAGTTGCAAGTATAGAAAACTTCTGGAAGAGCCTCATGTTGATCAAGCACGAACGCAGGAATGGTTAAGGAGAGGTGAATTTACATCAAGAAATGAAAGGTTAATATTGGCAGCCCAAGATAGTGGGCTACGTACACGCTAGTTTACTAAGTCCATTGAATATGTGGAGAAACTGACATATGTAGGTTTTGTGGAACCAAATTGGAAACAGTCACACACCTTATTGCTGGTTGCGACTCTCTAATGGCAGAGGGACTGTATACTGAAAGGCATAATAATTTGGCAAGATTGTTACACTGGAGATTGTGCAAACATTATGCTATTGAAGTGGCTGAAAAACACTGGAAACATGATCCACAGAGAATCATAGAAAATGATGAAGTTTACATCACATGGGATCACCCAATACCAACAGTCCAAAAGATAGATGCTAGAAAACTGGATATAGTGGTCCAAGAAAAGAAGACATAAGTAACATTGATCATTGAAATCACCACACCTAGTGACTACAGTGTCTTGCATACAGAGAGACACAAAGTCACAAAATACCTTGATCTGCAGGCCGAAACGAGAGCCACGTGGAAGAAAGATACCCAGACAGTTCCAATAGTAGTAGGAGCAACTGGTCTTATAAAAAACAATTTACAATCGTATTTAGATATGTTACCAATTCATGTAACACCGTACGAATTGCAGGAGTCATTACTGGGCACATTGCGGGTGCTGCAAAGAGCACTTTTGGCTAACATCAAAGAGTGAAACAATACTAATTTCATGAACTTTAATTGTACTTTGACTTAGGAATGAGGTCCATTCCCGTCATGGTATTAGAAACCCAAAAGACTTGGAGAAATTAAAAACGATAGATATGTACACACTATGCATCTTTATTATAACCATGCAAAATTAACCACAGTTGACATGGGAATATAAACATTGAAATACATATACATAGTACCATTTAGTTTGTTACAGTATCCTTCAGGTGAACAGAGGCCTTCTTACCATTACTTTTACTTTATTCCTTATATACATATATTTTTAACTTCTAATATATAGATCTATATATATATATATATCTATATATATATATATATATATATATATATATATATATAAACACACTTTGCAATAACAGCAACAGTCCTGTATACATTACTTGCGATACATTACTCAATCACCCATCTGTTTTATTATCTTTGTACTGCTTTGTTTTGAGCCTGAGTCATGACTGATAAGGGTCTGTGGAATAGCCCAGCTACCTAGTGAACAAATGAAATACAAAAGATAAACATTGGGAATTCATCTGATGACATTGCACACTAGAAGAATGCAGATCTGGATTAAAATTCCTCAAACATTTCAGTGTATGGGCCATCAGCCCCATACATCATAGGTTACTGGTCATCCTTCATATGGTTATCAGATCACCATACTAGAGCTCAATAAAGAAGCAATAAATAATGAAACAACGGATCAGTGCAAATGATCTGCTGTCCTACCTTGTCAAGATATTTAGCCTTCCTTTTTGTAGAACAAATACAGCACACTCTTCACATTGTGCCCCACAAACTCTAACCTCTACCAGCAGACAAAACAAACATGCAGATCCCTTACAAATATATCCTACTCTTACTACTTGTATGTCCTCTGCTTTAATAACAATGTTGTTGGAGCGCTGAAACACTTGTCAGTCTGTATAAGTAGAAAACACTATACTGTCATTACTTCCTAACAATATTCCTGACAGTAGTGCAATATTTGTTTAATGTTTTGTTTACTTATGCGAGTGCTGTTCACAATATTTATTACACATTAAGTATACAAAATAGTTCTGCAACAGTTTTTGTACTGTGGAACTGATTTGGTAAGTTATGCAGGTGTTGTTTGGCCATCAATATTCATGACAGAATTTTCAGCACATACATGAATTTTCACACATCTGCTACAGGGAGGTGTGGTTGGGGCGGGATTTGCTACTGCGCATCCTGCGAGGTACTACACTGATAGTATGCCGGTTTCTCAAACAGTTGGTTTACATAATACAAAACAAGCAGGAATCAGAGACAAAGCTTAATTAGCAGAAGTCATATATGCAGGATTTTTTTCTTGTCTTTCTGTAATTTGAATATAGAATTCCATCTGTATGCTATTATTTATTTATTTATTTATTTATTTATTAACATTTGTTGACCTGGAAAGTCCACTGAGTCAGAGACCCATTTTCAGTGGAGGCCTGGGGAGAAAAGCTCCACAAGTAAAATACAAAGAAAGACAATATTTAAAATACAATTTAACAATATTACTGATATAACAGGGAGGAAAAAACATAGAATATATATACACAGAAGATATGACAGGGAGAAAAAAACAAGAATCTTACAATTGGTAGTAATGTTACATCATTACCTTCTTTGGTGAGATTCCAGTATCCTGTATAGTAAGAATACACTTGTAAATGTGAAGATTGGGTTTTGCAAAGGTTTTGTCATTTTAGTATTTGGGGAAGTATACTGTTTAAGGTGGTTTGCTTTTGAGGCAGGTGCAGGATGAATTGTCTAGATAATGTGTTTTTAGGGCTACTTTAAAAGTTTTTGGGTGGTCAGTTTGGGTTATTTCAGACGGAAGGTTATTCCATAGCTTAGCTATGGTATGGGAGAACAGACATTGTCCTGCTCTTTTGTTGGGTTTAGTTACAGTAATCATCAGTTTACAGGAGGATCTTAGTGTTCTAGTGGGAGTGTAGTTTGTAGGATTGAGTTAAGGGCAGGGCAATCATTTGGTTTAGAAATTAGTTTGTGGGCTATGGTTAGTTGGGTGTATTGTAGATGGTGGGGAAACTCTAGCCATCTTAGCTCGGTGATGGCATGGCAGTGATGAGAATGGTGTGGTTTCCCGGAGGCGAATTTGGCTATTTTGTTGTAACAGGATTGTAATTTATTGCAAAGGGTTGTGTGCAGATTAGTAAAAATGGAACTACCATATAGAAGGGAGGGGATGAGTAAGGTATTGGCTAGTTTTATTTTGGTATATTTATCCAGGTAGAGTTTGTGGCAGTATAGTATACCCAGTTTGAAATGGGTTTTCTTTATTGCAGTTAGGATGTGTGTGAATGTGAATTTATCATCTGTTGTTATACCTAGTAATTTGTCTGTTTTCACTAGTTCAATTTCTGTGCCGTCTTTAGCCAGGATTTTGAAGTCAATGTTGGGTGGTTTTGTTGAAAAAAGTAAAAGTTTAGTTTTTTGGGGGTTTAGCATAAGTTGTGCATCAATAAGCCATGATTCAATAGAAGTAAAGGCCTGTTGTGTAACTGTGAGGAGGTCTGAGAAATTTTTAGAGGTGGATATCAGTGTTGAATCATCGGCGTATTGGATGATATCCTGGATTAGGGGGCTTTGTGCAGGTCATTGATGAAGATATTGAACAGTAGTGGACCTAAAATGGTTCCTTGTGGTACTCCTATATTGTTAGGTTGGCAATGAGATTGCACATTTAACCATTTTACTGATTGTTCCCTGTTCTGTAGGTAATAGGTAAACCAGCTGAAGGATTTTGGAGAGCAACCTAGTGATGATAGTTATTCATACATTACTGTGCATAAACAGTCTGAGTACATCTTGCAATGATGCAAATGATTATAATTTGGTTAATTTGTTCTTTTTTAGCATGCTATCTCCAGTGTTGTTGGCTTCCTTTTATTCACTGCTGTGAGTAACATCATTTGTAGATAGTATATGTTTTGAAGGGTAGGGGACACACATTTGGAGATGTAGATAGGTACTGTATCTTAGGTGACAGCCCCTCTGTCATATATTTTTGCTTATCTTCTGGTAAATATGATGTCTGTGTGATGTTTTCACATAAAGTGTTTATTTATATGCAGCAATATTTTGTTGCCTTGCCTCACCAGATGATGTACATATTCCCTATAGGAAAACAAGCATGAATAAACTGGAAAGAGTACAGCGGAAATATACTAAAGGCATCCATGGATGTGAAAATCTAAGTTATTATGAAAGACTAAAATATCTGAACTTGTACAGTGTCTCTTACAGATATTTAAGAGGAGCTCTTATTCAGGTATATAGGGCATTTAGGGACAACTACCTCTGGGAATGTTTGGGGTTATCAAAAAGTACTAGAGAATCGTTAGATAATCTATGTAGAAGATTATATAGGAATGAGAAGTGTACTAATTGGTTCTCTGACAGAGTAGCTGATGCTTGGAACAGAGTACCTAATTACATTAAAGCAAGTACTAGTTTAGATATTTTTAAGAACAGCCTGGACATTTATTATGGGAACAAGTGTTTTGGCATATTGGCAAGCTAGACAGGCTTTAATGTCCATGCTTGAAACATTTGTATGTATGTATGTACATGTGTAGTTTCAAAAAGCTGTAGATAGCAGATGTGTGTGCTGGTAGATGGACAAGGACAAATAAGTATACACTTGTGTAATCTTGGAGGAATGTGGTAATAGATGATTTTGTTCATTTTTCATCTGACAACTGTGATGAATTATTTGGACATAAGTACCAAAATTTGTCTTGTGTATAAGAACTTTGAATAGTTAATTTTTACTTAGCTCAGTGTACCATTTTTTACTATTTTCATTTTCTTGAGGTATTAGAAAAATGTCAAAACCCTTCTTTTTGCAAGGCACACATTTCCTCTATGGAGTCTGTAGGACACTTAATACAGGGACAGTGCCTCCAGCCTCTCCTGGTAGCTTGGTTCTTTTAGGCCTGTGAATTTATTTATTTTATTTATTTTTTTATTTTTTGTGAAGAACATCTGACATCTCTCCAACTACTAGCTATATGTACTAATATATATATATATATATATATATATATATATATATATACACACACACACACACACACAGACATATATATGTATATATATATATATATATATATATATATATATATATATATGCGCCAAGCAGGGCATTACATTCTATGATGGTCCTGATTGGTGCAGAATATACAGGAGTCAGGACTTTGTTGGATCTACAGGAGACCCCCTTTGTGATCAGCTGTACCAGATAGAATGGATATCCTAATGACTGTTGCAACATGATGATCAAAGGATAGGGATTTATCAACCCATGTTCCAGGGTCTCTCACAACATCTTTGGTTTGGAATGGGATGTTGTCTATACTATAAATTGGGCAAAGGAATAGCTTTCCAAATGCAACAAGTTTGTATTTTTGAGTATTTAGCTTTAGCTTACTTTGTGAATTCCAGCTATTAGCATGCATAAGTTCAAGTTATACCTTCTGTATGTCAGAAGGAAATTTGAGGATGACAGCCAGTTTACAATCATACTCAAATCTGGTTAACCAGAGAATCCCCTTATTTGATTTGGAACTCAGAGAAATATATGCTGAATGGAAGAGCTCAATACATGGTTCCCTGTGGGTCTCCACTGATTACCTTCATGCACTCAGAGGAAGGACCTAAGCGCTGCCCATTTCTTGTGATTAATATCGCAGATCTATACTCCCACTTTCAGGCATACATTCTGATTCTCAGAAATAATGTAAAAAGTAAAGAGTAAGTCTGCAACAATACAAAAAATTAAATTATAGAATTAAATGTTTGTTTACAGGAAACATGTAATGTTAGTACATTGTTGGCACTCTTACAGGACATAAAACACAGTAGGTGGGTAGTCAGCAATTAAAAATAATACACTGTGCAAAGTTAAACTTTGCAGTAAGTGTTATCATGCAGGGCATATCCAATTCAGATATATCTGTAGGACAGTCGTGGGAGTAGGAAAATCTGTGTGGTCATCAGTATATACTTTCATAAGCACCATATTTGTGGGTGAACGTGAAAATATTTTATTTTATGTGTGAATATGGATGTTAGTATCAACCATGTATGTTATAATTATGTATACATATGTAAATAAACTGCATATGTGCGTGCATACACATAGGCCTAAGTATGTACACTACTCAGGCAGAAAAGCATAAAGATTTGCATATATACATGCATGTATACATACACGTATGTGTATGCATCTAATCGTATATTGAGATATGTATGTAACTATGCAGGTCCAAAGGGAGTCACAAGTTATGTTTTATATTTGCAGTTACTTTTTGAGATGATTTAGGTGGTGATAATGATAATCACCAATGAGGTTGTTCAATGTTTTGTGTTTCTAACAAATTCATTGATGATTATTCACTGTGTATATATAATGTACATATACACACACACCATAAAGATATATATATAAAGCTATAGACAAAACATATATACAAATATACTCAGAAAAAGTTGATTACATTTAGAGGTAGTTACACAGATGTGTGTGTGGTGTGGACAACAGAGTGGAAGACAAGGACAGTACAGTAATGTGATGCAGGCTCATCAGCACCCAGATGTACTAAAAGTATAATTCCACATTGTAGGACAACAGCAGAACTGTTTGATTAGTTGGGAAACTGAATTGACAGAAGACTATGTATATAGTGTATGAATGTTGTACTACCTAGCATACTATTATTATATTCCATAATAAGTCATTATGACTATGTTACCCTTTAGTGTTTAACTACTCCTCAGCATTATAGCAGACATTTACATAGACCTAAATTTTATACTGTTTATACTGTTGTGGACATTTGACAAGGGGATGACAGTCCTATACTTGGACTGAGACAACACATCCTTGTTTGCATTTGATGCATTCTAGTATGGGGTGTAGCACTGTAGGGTTTATCATCAACCCAAAGCAATAAGAGCAATCACAAGAGGTGACATATTGAGTGGTAACACTGTTCTGTCACTGGCATGAGATCTGCAGTCAAGTTGTCTAGACAATGCATTTTGTGTGAGTAGACTATTTTTCATTCAAGGGCTGTGGTGTGCTTGTATGGTTCAAGTCATCCAGAAGTGTAGTGGCAGGTGTTATGTAAATGTTGTTGCTCTTTCATGTCATGCTAAGTCTTCCAGGATGACGATACTGCATCTGAATTTGTTTTTAGGTTTTGTTACTTCTCTGAACTATACAGTTATGCGTTGCTTTCATGTATCAGATGTACAGAAGTAGTTAATAGGTTTGTGTAGCATTCATGGATCTGGTCAAGGATACTGGTTTGCTAGCATGTGGTGATGCCAAAATGAAGGAAGTGTGAACATTTAGGTTCATAGATTCATGGGGTAACAGAAGGTTATTCAACCGGAGTAACCTTAGTAGCCTAGCCACAATACCTCATATTGTAAGCACCCATTACCATGACTAATTTACAACTAGTTTTAGGCTCCTTTCAGTGATGGCTTCAGGTACCAGACCTAGGCTGTATTTATGATTGATCATCCATGCATCCAGGTTATGCTTAAAGAGGGTCAGGGAGGTACTTTACTTTATATCAAAAGGAAGTCTATTCTGTTAACAGGTGATTCTCTAGGATATATAGTTATCTTGCCAGCAGGTCCTATTTATGTTATGGTAACTATTAATCACCCCTGGTGATTAAGTAAAAGGATTTCCTAACATTAGTGGATACATAACAATCAAAGGATAAGGTAAAAAAAAAAAAAACAAAGTGAAACCTCAGGCACTAAGACACTCAAAATGAAGAAAAAGCCTGCAGGTAGACGTACTGCCAAAATAAAGTCCATCTCAGCAGACACCAAACACATAATTCAGTTTATTAAGCACTTTCGTCCTTCTCATATTAGGACTTCATTAGAATAAAGTAACACATAATTCAATCTCTTAAATAGTCTGTGAAATCACATGACTCCTTAATTAGTAAAATACCATACAGTATAACCACCACCCGTAATGAAAAATAATAAACCTAATAATAATACCTAAAAACTAATACAAATTCCACATGTACAGGTTGTTGTTTCAAACCACATGAATATAAACATAGATTATAGGTTCATAGGTAGGTACTAGGTTATCGTCCCAGGGGCCTAAGTAAGCCTAGCCAACAAGGTTCCCTGGCGTATGTCACCCAAGAAAGTTAATTTCCTGTGCTCCTGTTGAGCAGAGCCATAGAAGTGATCCCCGGGGTGTATTTCCTATTTCCCATCCACTCATCAAGATTTTTCTTGAGGAGTGCTAATGAGGTACTTTGCTTGACATAGATGGGTAGCTTGTTCCAGAGTATAGGAAGTCTCTGGGACAGGAATCTATCCCTCCAGCATGTCCTGTTTATTGTGGTGACAAGGTATAGGTCCCTAGAGCGTGTAGCTTGGAGGGATTGGGATTTCTTTAGGTGTAGCATGTCCAACAGATCTAGGTTTAACATAGCTTTATATGTTAGGCAGAGATCTCCTCATAGTAGGCGATATGCTACAGAGTAAAGCTGGAGTATTTTGAGACGGTCAGTGTAGGGCATCTGTTTGAGGCCAGTACTCCTCTTTGTGAGGTACTTCTGTGGCCTTCCAGCTGCTGCAGATGTCTTGTGAGGTACATTCCAAAAGGGGCGTTGTACTCTATAATGGGTCTAATGAGTGCTGTGTAGAGGGGAACAATGACCTCTTTTTTCCTGGATGAGAACCCTTTTGTGATTAGGTGTGCCAAATAGAAGGACTTCCTGACTACTGTGGCGATGTGATTATCAAAGGAGAGACTACTGTCCACCTGGGTCCCAAGGTCTCTTATCACACTTTTGGTGTTAAGTAGACTACCAAATATGTGGTAGCTCATGGGTACAGAGTTTTTACCAAAGGGGATGGCAATGCACTTTTTGGCATTGAGCTTGAGGCCATGCCTCTGACACCAGGCATCTGTCTCAGTGAGGCCCTTCTGTAGGATGCCCACATCATTTGGGGACTCGACTATGGCTCCTAGTTTGCAACCATCTGTGAACTTCATTAGCCAGAGGCCTTCTGTGTTAGCCTGTACTTCAGAAAAGTAGATAACAAACAGGAGAGGTCCCAAGACTGAACCCTGTGGTACTCCACTTGTCACTGGTTTAAAGTTAGATTTGGAGTCCGCAACTTTTACAGTGTGGGTTCTGTCAGTGAGCCAGTTGGCAACCCATCTTGTGACATAGGGATTTATACCTAGTTTAGTGAGTTTAGCTATAATTCCAGAATGCGGGATGGTGTCGAAAGCCTTGGCGAAGTCAAGATAGGCTGTGTGAACCACCTTACCCTTGTCTACGGCTTTGGTGACTGCTTCAAAGAAGTCGATCAGGTTCAGAAGGCATGATCTGCCTTTCACAAACCCGAACTGGGTGGGGTCTAGAGTTTGGAGGTTACCACTGTCTTCGTTTATGAGTTCCATAGGTTCATAGGTTCATAGGTAGGTACTAGGCTATCTGCCTGAAACCATTTATAAGCCTTGCCAGAATGTGTTGGCTTTCGCCATCCCCTTAGATTAGTTCCCTGTGCCTCTGTCCAGCACAGCCACTGAAGTGATCCCTGGGGTAAACTTTCTGTTTCCCATCCACTTGTCAAGGTTTCTCTTGAAGAGTGTTTGCAAGGAGCTCAGCCTAATGTAGATTGGAATCTTGTTCCAAAGCATGGGAAGTCTCTGGGACAAGAATCTATCCCACCAGCACACCCTATTTATTGTTGTGGTGAGGTTTAGATCCCTAGAGCGTGTGGCTCGAGGGGATAAGGTTTTCTTTAGGTGGAGTATGTCCATCAATTCTGGGTTGGACATGGCCTTGTATGTCAGGCAGAGATCACCTCTGAGTAGGCGGTATGCCACCGAGTACAGCTGGAGTTTCTTCAGTCGGGATGCATACGACATCTGTTTGAGGCCAGTGATCCTCTTGGTAAGGTACTTCTGTGGTCTTTCCAGCTGCTGCAGGTGTCTTGTAAGGTACATCCCAAATGGGGCATTGTACTCTATGATGAGTGATGAATAGAGGGGCACAGTGACCTCTTTTGATTTGGATGCAAACCCTTTTGTGATTAGGTGGGCCACATAGAATGATTTTCTAACCACTTTGGCAATGTGATTATCAAAGGAGAGATTACTATCTACTTGGGTCCCCAGATCCCTTATTACATTTTCCATATTTAGGGAACTACCACCTATGTGGTAGATTGTGGGTACTTTGTTTTTCCCAAAAGGGATGACTATGCACTTTTTGGCATTTAGCTTGAGGCCATGATTTTGACACCAGGTATCCATCTCGGTGAGACCCTTTTGGAGGATGTCTGTGTCAGCTGGAGAGTCAGTTATAGCCCCTAGGTTGCAGTCATCTGCGAACTTGGTCAGCCATAGTCCTCCTGTGCTTGCCTGTACCTCTGAGAAGTATATGCTGAACAGGAAGGGTCCTAGGACTGAGCCCTGGGATCGCCATTTGTAACCAGTTTAGAGCAGACCTAGCTCCCACAACTCTCACCATGTGGGTTCTGTCCGTGAGCCAGTTGGCAACCCATCTTGTGACATAGGGGTTTATGTTCAGGCTGGTGAGCCTGTCTATAATATCAGAATGAAGAATGGTGTCGAAGGCCTTTGCGAGGTCTAGGTAGGCTGTGTGTACCACCTTTCCCTCGTCTATAGCCTTGGTAACTGTCTCAAAGAAGTCCACCAGGTTTAGGAGGCATGATCTACCCATAACAAAGCCGAACTTGGGTAGGGTCCAGTGTTTGGAGGTTCCCAATGTCTCTGTTAATGAGTTCCATGATGATGCGCTCCATAGCCTTGCAGACCAAGCTAGTCAGGCTTATAGGGAGATAGTTCCCGGGGTCTGTTGTGGCTACACCTTTGTGGAGTGGAATAACCGTTGCTGTGTGCCACTCTATGGGTGCATAGCCTGTGGAGTGGCTGAGTTTGAACAGTGTGTTTAGGTGAGGGGTTAGTTTATCTTTGAGCTCATGTAGGATGCAGCCTGAGACTCCGTCTGGTCCCACTGATGCTGTGTTTTTGGCTTTGGAGAGGGCTGTTTTAACCTGAGTGTCTGTGATTTCAGGGGCTCTACATTCTTCTGGTATGGTTATGGGCCCCTTTGGGGGTGAAGTTTGCACTGAACCTGTCTGCCAGGATATTGGCAATATTGGTTGATTCAGTGTATTTTGTGCCATTCTGCACTAACTCCGAGCAGATCTGAGCATTGCCACTAAGATTCTTGACATAGCTAAAGAATGGATTGTGGCTATCTTTGGAGTCCTTGGCAATTTTTCTTCTGAAGCTTGCCCTGGATGATTTTATGAGGTATTGTAGTTTCTTGCTGATACTGATCAGGGATGTCTTCCCTTCTTGGGATTTTATTATTTTCTGTACTAGTTTCCTCCTTCTATTGTATAGCTTGTTTATGGCAGGGATCCACTAGACTGGTTTCCTTTTCTTGGAGGAATGAGTCTTGGTTTTGCTTGGGATAGCACAATCCATGCATTCTTGTAGGTGCCCGTAGAATGCATTAGCAAAGGATTTTGCAGCTTGGACAGCATTATCCTTTAGCATGGGGGATTTGAAACTTTCCACCTCGGTTTTAAGTAATGTGAAGTTTGCTTTTGAAAAGCTTTTCATGGTGGTTTCCTTGTCCGGGAGTGGGGGCGGAATGTCGATATCCAAAGTGATTTGTTTATGGTCAGATCTAACCAACGAGGGGGTTGACCTCTGGTGTGGAACACCAGTCGCCCATGTTGGTGATGACCAGGTCCAATATGTTGTCACCTCTGGTGGGAGTGTCGACCAGTTGATCCAGGGCATTTGAGTTTATAAATTCTAGAAAATGTTGGGTAATGGAGTTAGTACTTGAGTAGTTCTCCCAGTTAATGTTTGGGAAATTGAAATCACCCAATATTAGGGTGTTTGGTAGGATATTTATGTTTCCCAGTGTTTCCAGAAACACAGAATGGGGGTCCTGGGACATGGTGGGTGATCTGTAGCAAGCTACAATTTGAATTGCAGTTTTGCCCGTTGTTAGTTGAACATGGATGATCTCTGAAGCATCGTGCTGTGCCACTAACCTGGAGGTGTGGGTATCCTTGATGAATATGGATACACCCCCGTCTTTTGTATTTCGGTCCGGGTTCCGTGGCTGAAATGTATGGTATGAGTTGTAGCCTGGTAGTGCTGGGGTGCTCTCTGAAGCCTTAAACCAGGTTTCTGTTACTGCACATATATCGATTTTCTTCATACTGAGGAGTTCCTCGAGTGCGTGCATTTTGAGGTTTAGACTTCTGGTATTGAGTAGCATTACCCTCCGTTTTTTATTACTTGTGCTATTTACAGTGGTGGGTTTGTCTTTTGAGCCTTGCCTAAAAAAGGCACTATGGGGGTGGCAAGAACCTTGGCCAGTATTTGAAAGCCTAAGGGTGACAGGTGCAAGCCATCTCTAGCGAAGCAGCTTGGCTTGTCAAGCATGTCATCCTAGGTGGACAGACACTGGATCCCCTTTGAATGACACCAGAAACTTAGCCAATTGTTGAAATTGATATTTTTTTCTTTATACCGTGGTATCATTCTTGGTGAGGGCAGGATGCTACTCAGGGTCAGGGTCATACTGGCCTGGGCTACGTGATCAGAGAGCTCTTCCATGTCTCTTTTCAAGTAGTCCAGGGAGGTAGGGCTCAGGTCATTCACACCAACATGGACAATGACAGAGTCATATTTGTACTTGTTCTGGAGTGACCTGAGTGCTTGTGTTATGTGGCAGATCCTGGCACCCAACAGGCAGCTAACAGTAACCTTCTCCTTATTCAGCCTAGTGAGTGGGATGTCAGTGTGCCTGACTATAGAGTCACCTATTATTAGTATGTTGGGTATGTTATTTTGCCTTAAGGGCTGTGATTGCGTGGCACACTGGTTTTGTCAAGTATGTGTTTCATGGTTTGCGTTGGGGGTGGAGGTTGTTTGGATGTCTGCTTTGGAGGTCTCTGTTGCTTTTGCAGATTTTTATTTAGAGCCTCCAAGTATATTTTTGTGTATTTATGTGTGTTTTTTGCCGGTGCTGGTTTAATGGGTCTATGTGAGACTGGTGGTGTGATGCAAGTATTTCCCTTCTCCTCCTGACTGTCTGATCCAGTCTTGGGTTGAGAGAGCTTGGCCTCCAGTTTGGCTGTATAATTGCATCTCTTGCATGTATTAATGTTTGGTGGTAGGAGGAGAGGGTTGTCTGTGTACATGAGGCAGTTGTAACATTGTCTCAAAATGCCCAGATTCACCAGTTGTACTGGAGAGTACACCTGAAACTGCCCTTTGGACATGCCTGGATAGGTACAGTGAACTGTTTTACTGAATGGCTGGTAAGGTCGAATAGAGAGCCTTGTCCTTCTGTACAGTATAGGGTGGTCTAGTGCTAGGGTTTATAAGTGCTTGTTATGACTTTTGAGCAAGTGCCAGGCTGAGAAATGAATGGCTTGAATGCTTAGGCTGAAAGTTTGTCTAGTTCCAAGGGAAAAATTGAAGAGGAGACTTTGTGGAGCCGGGAATAGTTTTACCCTAGCTAACCGGCGCTGCCCAGCGCACAAAACTGGGCAAATGCGGTATTTATAGCAGGGAAATGAAAGAGATAAAAATTAGCCCAAAATGGCCAATAAACTACTAATTTCTGGGATGAAACCACTCCACCAGGGACAGATAGGCTGATCAAAGCTCCCCTCTCTCACAGGTGAACAGAGAAACTTCCTTTTATCGGTATGGGCAAACACAGACATTTGTAACACAGCCCTGAATTCAGCACTAACCTAAAAACTGGACTATACTAGCTTAGAAAGGTGGGAAACAAGTATATTTTTTTCAGAAAATAAAGCAGATACAATCAAAAAAACACTTGAAATGCACAGAAAATGATACTTATTGTTATATAGCTCAGATCAGTTGCAGTCAATGCCCCTAGTAATAAAGTAGGAGGAAACACAAATACAGTAAAAGCAGATGAATGAAGTGCAATTTACATATACACACAGCACACACTATTCAGTGAAACACACAATTAGGTAACAGAAAAAATGAAATACAGTACTTTTAAAACTGCAAGTTTGTACTTCAGCGTCTAATGCAGGTGATTATAGTCAACCAAGTCTCTCAGAAGTTGAGCATAAAATGAATTCTCAAACTTTGTGGCTAGCACTTAAAGTACAGAGGAAGCCCTCTAGGCTAACAGTTAAATATCAGATAACAAACAAGTGAGAAGACCACCACCCCCTCTTATAGCAGAGAGACACACAGCACATACTATTCAGTGAAACACACAATTAGGTAACAGAAAAAATGAAATACAGTAGTTTTGAAACTACAAGTTTGTACTTAACTTCAGCTTCTAATGAAGGTGATTATAGCCAACCAAGTCTATACATTCCATGGCCTTGCAGACCGGGCTCATCAGGCTAATAGGGCAATAGTTCCCAGGATCAGTGGTGGCTCCACCTTTGTGGAGTGGGATAACTGTTGCTGTGCACCATTCAGTGAGCACAAAGCCTGACGTGAGACTATGATTGAACATAGTGCTTAGGTGGGGAGCCAGTTTATTCTGAAGTTCGTGTAAAACGCAGCCTGGGATGTTGTTCGGCCCCATGGATGCTGTGTTTTTGGTTTTAGAGAGTGCAGCTTTTACCTGCATAGATGTGATTACAGGGACTCTGCATTCATCCTGTATAGATATGGGCCCTTTAGGGGATGAGAGGGGGGTAAAGTTAGCACTGAACCTATCTGCCAGGATGGTGGCAATATCAGTTGGTTCTGTAATTTTCATGCCATTGTGCTGTAACTCAGAGCAGATCTGGGTGTTGCCATTGAGATTCTTGACATAGCTATAGAATGCTTTGTGGTTGCCCTTAGAATTAGTGGTGATTTTGTTTTCATAGCTAGCTTTGGAGGATCTTATAAGGGATCTCAGCCTCTTACTGAGGCTGACCAGGGAGCTCCTCCACTCATGGGATTTTACTCTCTTTTGCAACAGTTTCTTCCTTCTGTTGTAGAGTTTGTTTATGGCAGGGGACCACCAGATTGGCTTCCTTTTTTGGAGGATAGCATCTTGGTTCTGTTTGGGATAGCACGATCCATGCACTCATGTAAGTGCTTATAGAGTGCATTTGCGTAGGATTCAGTAGTTGTAACTGTACTGTTCATCTGCATGGGTGTCATGAAGTTTGCCACTTCTGTCTTAAGAAGCATGAAGTTGGCTTTGGAGAAATGTTTTACCATGGATTCCTTAACGGTGGGTGGGGGAGGGATGTAGATATATAGGGTGATTAGCTTATGGTCGGATCTGACCAACGAGGAGTTGACTACAAGTGTGGAACACCAGTCACTCATGTTGACTAGGTGTAGGATATTGTTGCTCCTGGTGGGGGTGTGGATAAGTTGATCCAGGGCATTGGAATTTATAAATTCCAGAAAGCGTTGAGCAAAGGAGTTGGTACATGAGTAGTTTTCCCAGTTAATGGTGGGGTAGTTGAAACACCCATTATTAGGGTGTTTGGTTGAACCCTTATATTTTCCAGTATATCAAGAAAAGAGGAGTGGAAATCCTGGGGCATGGTGGGGGATCTACAGCAAGCTACAATTTGGATTACAGTTTTGCCCAGAGTTAGTTGCACTTGGATAACCTCGGATGCATTATGCTGCGCAACTAGCCTGGAGGTGTGAATATCCTTAATGAATATGGACACACCTCCGCCTTTGGTGTTTTGGTCCAGGTTAGATGGCCAAGAAATATGGTATGAGTTATAACTTGGTAATGCAGAGGTACTCTCTAGACCCTTGAACCAGGTCTCAGTCACTGCACAGATATCAATGTTCTCCATTTTAAGGAGTGCCTCGAGTGAGTACATTTTGAGATTTAGACTTCTAGCATTGAGTAGCATTACCCTCAGTTTTTGCTTGCCTGTTCCTGTTACGGTGGTGAATTTGTCATTTGAACCTTGCCTAAAAAAGGCACTATATGTGTTACATGTGCAAAGTGGAAAGAGGGGTTGAGGATGGATGGGTGGATACACAAATAGTAAAAGAGCTACTATAACTTGAAAAAATATAGTGTCATTGATGGCATGACATGGTTGCAGCACTTAACTTTTACTGCCTTAGTAAAAAAGTACCTCTAATTATCTACTGTAATATACTAGGAATTGAACTGAAAAATATATGGTAAAACTGCATTTGCTTCAACTTTCAAATACTTATCAGTATAAACCAACTTTACTTCAGTCAAACATTCAGGAAATGTGTGAAAGCTCAAAATGTTTTACACAATGAATGGTAGAAATAGGTGAGAAATGAAATTCAGTAGGATAGAATCACTGTTAGACAAACAGTTATGGTGTGATTTCTGAAGGACAACATACAGCATCAGCTAGTGAGAAAATACTTTTAAAACAGTTCCAAAGCTACATGACATTTTTAGAGAAAAGGTGCAAAATATTTTATTCTTTTAGAATATTTGGACATTTGTTACTCAACAGATTTCTTTGCAAGGCACAACTGTCCAAAGCAATGCTGTGCTGTAAAATGAGGGAAAATCTGTATGATTATAAAAGTGCATCTACATGAACACTAACACGCACACACACACACACACACACACACACACACACACACACACACACACACACACACACACACACACACACACACACACACACACACACACAAACTAACAAGCAACACTAATAACAGACCATATGAAAAATAATTGCCAGTGCAGAGGAAAAGATTTGTAGCAACAAACATGAAACAAAAATACTATTGCCTAGGCTTTAATAATTAGACACAGTTTTGCAAAAACAAGTACATAGTAAATGCAACATAATTTCATTGCTAATGAGACTCCAGGTTTGTGTGTGACAAAATAACATCTCTAGCTGAGTAAACTCTAGTCAATCAGCAAATCTAATTGCTCATGTGTGGGGGGAAGGAAAATACAAAAGGATAGACTTCAACTGTAAGTTCTTAGCACTTCCCCTAACAACCCCCAGTGAGAATTTATGTAATCTGACTTGCAGTGTGCTAAAAAGGCTCTTTGAAAACCTTGCCTCAAGGTGAACATGTGACTTACACAACACTAAAATGTAAACAAACTCCTCTAGCAAAAAGAAATCTGAGATAGTGCCCCTTTAAAATAGTGTTAAACAAAACCTTCCAGATCTTTATCAGTTTTTTTCCCTACTAGCTTCCTAACTTCCACAGGAATACCTTCTATTCCTGGGGACTTTCCTGTAGAATGGTTATACATCACAATTTTTATTTCATCTCCTCCTATTCTAATTGTTAGTAATTGAGCCTCATCTACCTCTGACCTTAGCATATTTAATTGTCCAATAAACATTTCCATTTGTATCTATTCTTGATTTCCATGTTTTTCTGCTTTATACAGACTTTCAAAGAATTTACAAAATATTTATAATACTTCTACAGAAATAAAAATAAATAAAATAAATTTCCGAAATATTTCTAATACTTCTATAGGATCCCTTGTTATCGGCTCCCTAAGCTTGGTGACAGCCCTTTCTACTTTCTGTTTCCTGAGTGGTTATGCTAAACATTTTTGGGCACTAGAGTTATTATCAAAAAACAGTTAGTTAACAGCAATCTTTCTAAATTCATACATATCATCGAGGTAATCCCTTATTTTCTGTTTAGCATTCTGCAGTTGTTACTCTTCTTGTTCT
Source organism: Protopterus annectens (assembly GCF_019279795.1). Lineage (NCBI taxonomy): Eukaryota > Metazoa > Chordata > Ceratodontiformes > Protopteridae > Protopterus > Protopterus annectens. Next base: position 531,100,398 of record NC_056745.1, read on the forward strand.
GTGAGATTCCCCCTATTTTTCAATACTTTAACATTTGTCAGTCCCTCTAAACAATTTTTGTTACTTCTTAACCATATCTCCCTTTCTTTTATTTCCACCCTATGTTTAAACTCCACTTTAATTTTATCCCACTCCCTAGTTATATTTTCAGAAGAAATTTCTATCTTCTATAATATCTCTTGAATAATTTCCACTACCCATTCCTTAAATTCCTCTCTTTTCAACATATAGGTGGGAAAGCACCAATGTCTCACTTTTTTCATTAACCTGTGCTTTTCATTTAGTTATTATTGATGCATGATCTGAAATAGTTACTGGGTGTGTATGAAGACCTGCAGTTAAATGCACATGTGCCTGTGAAATGTAAATTCTGTCTAGCCTAGCACAGTGCTTGTATCTTGGTGAATAACATGTAAAAACTCCTACTGAATTTACATCTTCCATGCCAAATATTTTCATAAATGTCTTTAAAAATCTACCCTCCTTTGTTATTTTTTTCACTTCTGGGCCCCACAGACACATCTTCAATGTTGCAAATCAAATTCCAGTCCCTGCCTATAAGTATTATTTCTTGCTGAAAGCTTTTCTTAAGTTCATAGTTCATGGATTAGTACTAAGCTAACTGCTCTTGTGGGCCATTTTGACCATAGCTAATTACTCCATGTGAGAATCAAGCCTTGTACCTTGAGTCTGTAAGGTAAATACCTTAACCATTATAGCAAGCTCACAACCCCTAAGCTCCAGTATAGCAATTTTTGGTAGAATATAATTACATGTCATTGTAATCCTCCTCCCTTGCTAGTAGCCCCTTAGTACTGCAAATCTACCATTACTGTCTTTCTTATCCTCTTTTATTACTATTGGAGCTCCTCTTGCAATTAATATAAGTACTCCTCTCTTACTTTGCCCCAGGTATTGCACTGAAAACCATCCTGAAAAACTTTCTTTATCAAATTTACATGTTCAGTTCTTTCCAAGTATGTCTCCTGTAGCATAGCTATTTGTACTCTACATTTTTTAATATAGTTCACTACTCTTTCTCTTTTATATTTATCTGGGAAACCATTAACCTTTAAAGACAATATAGAAAGCATCATATTCTTGAGAAATTATTTTTCCCCAGCTTTTATGTATAACCACTTTTTTGTTAAATCTTTAGTTCCAGCTTTTGTATTACAGGCATGTACTGTTTATCAGGTTAATCTTTTATACAGTTTTTTTTTGTCATTTCCATTTGAGCTAATGTCACAGCTTATAGAAATTTTTGTTTTACTGAAAACCCTCAAACAAAAATATATACACACACACACACATACACACACACACACACACACACACACACACACACACACACACACACACACACACACACACACACACACTATCCCGCTAAAACATATTAACTTAATAATAACACTCAGAACTATGTACATCTTCAAATATTGAAGTTTTACCCTCCTAATAGGAACAAATGTTTCAAACTGGCAGCCACACACATAGACCCAAGCTAACCTAAAAGAAAAGAAAAGTTATCCATCTAAGCTGCATTGTACAGCCTGTGGTTCTATTAAGTGCTTCCTGGTTTAGTCTTTTCTTTATAGCTTTCTTAGCTGGGAAACACTTGAATGCTTTCAGAAAATATTTCTCTTTATTAGATTGTCTGCTACAGAAATAGAACTAGACACAAAACAAGAAAAAAAGCCTTTTAATTTTCAATATTATTTACTTGCTTTCTCTTAACACTTGTTACTAGATTAAGCTAATGGCCTTAACCCAGGCATTTTCCTATGAAGGAATGAGAAAAAGCACACTAATTTTTCTTTTGCCATGTTCTTTTAGCCAGATTTTTTTTTTTTTTTTTACATAGCAGTGCCTACATTTCTTAAAACTGAATAATGAGAAGGAGAGAAGGGGGAAAGAAAAAAAGAAAAAAAAAACAGGAGTACCTATTTACATTAGTATCACCATTACACTTAAAAATAACTGAAAAAAACTTTATAACATGCAAAGAAGATCATACACTATTTTAGTACTATTAAGAAAAACATGTTTTAATTACAGTTAACTTTCTTCCTTCTCTTCCTCTCTCCTGAGTATTTTTCTGAACATTAATGACATGAAGTAGGGCATACGCTTTAGAGTCCCCTACAAGTTTAGCAAAGTCCAAAAAAGTCCAATATTTCCATATTTTCTTGTTTTGCCATGTTTCACAAATATAATTATTGCTTTGTAATCCCACATTTGTCAATTTCCAAGTTACTGATTTTATTCTCCAAACATTAATGACATAAAATAGGGCATATGCTTTAAAGTCCCCTACAAGTTTAACAAAGTCCAAGAAAATCCAATATTTTCAGATTTTCTTGTTTTATTCCTGTTCCTTTCCATCTCACAAACCCTGTCTCTGCTTCATTTCTAACATACACTAGATAGTTTTAGTCAACTCTTGTACTCTTTTCCCTTGCCTCAAGTATTTTCCATTACAACACTGGGAAAGGTTTCAATGGCACAGGCTTTCTGTGGTCTTTATTACTAGAACAACAACAGTCGGACTCTCCTTCTGTTTCACTGTTCAGTTTTTGTTGGACAAGCTTTTGTATTTCTTTCTTAGCATGCACTTTATCAAAAATGATTTTGTTCCTCCAGGGAAAATATTTTGAAGATAGCTGGGTGCAGCAGTTTGAATCTTACTCCTACTTCTCGACCTTCCCTGAATAATGGAATAAATTTACTCCACTTCTGCCTGGTATATAATGAGTAGACATTCTCCACACATACTCTGCTATCTCCCTAGTTAGTACTTTTGCCACAGCTTCTCAGAATCACCTACTTCTGATGATAAGATTGCATCTTTACTATTAAAGGTCTAGGTTGTTTTCTCATAGCCAGATTTGGAGCATGCATACAATGTGCCCTTTCAATTACAAATTGCTGTTGTGCAGTACCAGTCCAGGAGCATATTTGTCCTTTCATAAAACAGAAAATCTCAAGTTTTCCCTATGTGCTCTGTTCTCTAAGTCTATTATTTCCTGAAGATTCTCTTCTTTTGCAGTCTCATATTCAGCCAACCTTTCCTTCATTTCTACCTTTGAGTTTTGCAGTTTTATCATCTTATCTAAATATCTGTTTAAAGATTCTTCCAGTTTTTCCAGCCTTTTATTGTTTGAGTTGATATACTCCATCAGTGTTTCATTCATTTTAGTCAGGTCTATGTACAGTTCCATTACACTTTACTCTAGGTTACTGGAAGTCATGTCTGGAGCTTACACTGATTTTTTTGCTGAACAGCTACAGCACTTTTTCCAGTCAGTGTTTTTTCAGCACTTTTTGAAGCTGATTTTCCTTTAGGTCCTCTGTATTTCTATTTTCTTGGCATACAGGCAGTGCAATTACTAGCCAATTCCTGAACTTTACCCAGAAATCTATGTTTATTGGCTTTCTCTGCTAAGTTTCTGTTTTCACACTGGGAGAGCTATAATTAAGCTGTTATTCAACATACAGTCATCTTGGAAGTCCAGTTTTGCTAGATTTCTTGAGTAAAAGAGCCAAAATTAAATCCAGCAACATTATAAAGAAAAAAAAAAAACAAAGAGACAAATGATTATGGAGATTCCCTCGTGTCTATTTCATCTCTTGCACTGTACTGATGTACTGTGTAAGTGTGTGAATGCACATGTCATAAGTAAGCACAGTCCATCAGTTTTGAGTGCAGAAGGTGGAATAACACTAAAGTTCAAGCATACAATGAAACTGTTTAATAAGAATAACCCACTCCTGTGGGAATTTGTACACTGTTGAAAAAATATTTTGTTTCTTGGATGTACTCACGGTTGGCTTTGTTTAATCACTTTGATTTGCCGTCATTAACAAACAAAGGCAACCAAGTGGACATCACTGTGATACCACACCAAGTCATACATTACTGCTAAATTAGTAGGTCTTAGAATGGGTTGATGAGTTCTGCACACAATGAAAAAAATATTTTTTTTGTTGCTGAATGGCGTAAGCCAGGGAACCTTGTTGGCTAGGCTTACTTAGGCCCTTGGGCCGATAGCCTAGTATCTACCTATGAACCTATGAATAATAATGTATGCTCAACATGTACAGGAAGTAGTTCAAAGGTATTGACAGAAATGTGAAAGTCTGTGCATATGAATATAGGAATTAGATTCTAAATTTAGAAGAAAACAACAATAAGCATACATTGTGGCATTTAATGCTGCAGTACTGTTTCAAAGTATAACATAGCATAGCAGCACTTGTGTTTCATACCTGAAAATGTCTTCTGACATGAATTAGTATGCCCCCTCCACTCACACAGACATAACTGTTTTAAAATATAATGACAGAACTGCAAGAATCATTATATTTTACATTGCATTACAGATAACAGCATTTAAATAGTTGACATTTATGCAGTAATTTATTTCTAATGCTTAATGCATATCTAAAACAAAATATGAGAATATTGTGACTTTGTTGTGACTTTTGGCTTTTCCCGGTTAGGGGTCGCCACAGCGGAACTCCGGTCCGCTAATGATTGGCAGTTCATTTTTACGTACCGAGTTGCCAGCCTTGACGCACAACCTTCACCGAAGGTACGCCCATTCATGCATGTCCCCACGCAGAAGATGCTCTAACTGAGAATCGAACTGGACAGCATCTTACTGTGAGGTGACAAAGCTACCGCAGCACCACCACCGCGGATATGTTAATAATTCAGGTATGTTGATTATACCAGTAAACTTCTCAGCTTTTTATAACTTTTCCAGGATTACAAACTCAGAATTTTAGAAAACAGTTTATGCCTTTTACATTTTGACTTTTAAAATGAAAAATATTTTACTGTCTGCTAGTGTGGAGGAATAAGGCCATTAAATTTTAACAAGTCATTTTTGTACTTCAGAGTGCAATGTTTGATTCCTTCCACTGCTGTTTGCCTTGCATGACTAAGGAAAAAGTTTATGCTGGAAATTATTGTGTAGGATTAAGGCTCTAAAATGTTAATACAGTGTTTCTAGTACTTCAGAGTACAGGGTTTGATTCCTTCCAACTCTGTTCACATGGTTTGTGACTGTGAGCAAATCACTTAACCTGGCAGTGCTATTGGGTTACCACTGAAAAGGGACAGTTGTGTCCATTGGGTTTACTTGTTTAATAAAAAAAGTGATACAATGTACAAACTGTAGTCCCATGAAACAGAATGTATACACTATTGAGAAAATTGTTTTGTTTCTTGGCTCAGAAACTGCAATGAAAGAAAGGAGTAAATCATTCTGTGTGCATCTGTGGGCCTAGGTATTTATAAGCATACATTATTCTTGAAATTATTTATTGCACGCCCTGTCTACTAAAAGCAAAACTGACACTAAAGAATTCTTAGATACTGCAACTGCTTGCTCAGAAGATTAAGTTCTGTAGACAAGACCACATGCAATGTTATTAGTTAAAGTAGTTTTGTAAACTAGGTGTAACAGACATTGCATTCATTGTGAGAATAGGAACATTCTGGGTAACATGGTTAATAGACAGTGATTAAACCACTAGTCTTGAATGTGAGAAGGCAAAGTTAGCTGTTGAAAAATACGCATAACTTTAAATACCGAGTTGGAAAGATGCAGCAAAGTATAAACAGAGACAGGAATCCAAGAGTTCAACAGTTGTTAAGAGTAAAACAGAAGAACTGCACAAAAGAACAGACCTGTAGGAAGGAGTTCAAGATGGCCACCGAGCACTGAACACACACTTTCTGCTGCTCCTGTATCAACCAAATCTATCCGCTCAAAAAAAACCTGCATCTGGCACCGAATTGAACAGGAAAGGAGTATTTCTTCTAAACTACACTTCATGGAAAAGACCTATAGCAACATTTTGCTCTAAAAACTAATATTGTATCATTTTTTCTGCAAGGGCTTACCTCTAGTGACTGGCTGAAGGCAGCAGCCGCATGGTGGCATCCTTTTCTCTGAAGGACTGAGCTCTGAGTTCTAAACAAGAAAAGTTAAAGGAGAATTCTTTAAGTCACTCCCTTGTTGTCTAAACCTGCACTTTAATCCACCCAGTGATGGCTAACCAACAAGAATCCATGGATGCTATAACTTCTAAAACCAAACTCTCTTCTCTAATATCACCTGAAAAGGATGCAACAGCTAAGAGGCAGGGAATAAATAAATCAACACAGGATTCAAATAAATCTAAATCTAAAGGTGAGACTGTTCTTTCAATAGATGACCTTAAAACAGCATTACAGCCCTTTCATGAAGATTTCAAATTATTCTCAGACAAATTAAATTCATTTGGTTCTAATCTAGACCAAATTATATCCAGAATTAATTTATTTTATTTATTTATTTTATTTTACATTTGTTGACCGGGCTAGTCTAGCTGGACATGCATCCGTTTTCAGCAGAGGCCCGGGGAGAAAAGCTCCAACACTAGCAGTAAACAAAAATTAACATAAAACAACGATATGAATAAAAAAAGTACAAAGGTAGCCTTGTTTAAAAACAAAATGACAAAAACAGACAATTATATAGGACTAAAATTAAAGGATATGCATCATATTAAAGTTAGACTAACAAAAACAGATATGCAAAACACAAAGATAGAATTTCATAGGAGAAAGAATTTATAGTATAGCCTATTTCTAAGATGTAAAATGTCAAAAATTGAAAGTCTTATTTAGAAGCATAGTCAGGGGAGGGGAGGAAAGTTAGGAGTAGCGGAGAAGCGATTTCAGTCGGGGTTAGCACAAGGACAAAGCCACTGAGTTTTAAGATGTTCTTTGATATGTTTTTTGAAAAGAGAGGTAGAGTTTTGGTTACATATTTCATGAGGGAGTTGATTCCAGGCTTTTCCTGCAGTATTTGAAAATAGTGAGTCCCCAGCTTTATTGTAAGATTTAGTCAAGGATACTAGGAGTTTATTAGCAGAGCGTAGTGTAGCTAGGTTTTTATAAGGTGAAATCAATTTAGTAAGGCTAGGGGTATCATCAGGGTAGAAAAGGGTCTTATGAATGATAAGTAACTGTTGATAGAGTAAGTGGTTATTCAGTTCTAACCAATCTAGTTGTTTGAGGTTAAGACAGTGGTGAGTTCTGAGGGGAGTAGCAGTAATCAATCTAGCTATACTATTGTAACAGGTAGAGAGTTTGGTAATGTTATTTTTAGATAAGTTAGTATATATAGCAGAGGCATAGAAAAGGGTGGAGATAAGGTGGGTCTGGGCAATGTTTTTTCTAGCTAATGGGGTAAGGAAGGGTTTAATTCTATAGAGAGTACCAATTTTTTTGTTAACAGCTTTAATGGTGGTGTTAATATGGTCATCAAAATTAAGACGGTTGTCAATAGTTACACCTAATAGGCGAGTGGTCATATCTGGGTTAATATTGGTAGCATTATTAGAGGATATAGTGAAGAATGGTGTGGGAGATTTGTGAGTAGGAGTATAGAGAAGTAGTTTTGTTTTTTTGGGATTAAGGAGGAGGCATTGTTGCATAAACCATTTTTCTACATTTTGGAAAACCGTTTGGGTGAGGGACTGGAGGGAGGGAACATTTTTTGCAGTGCAGATTAAAGTTGAGTCGTCAGCATATTGAATGCAGGTGGCTTGAGGTATGTTCAAGTGTAGGTCATTGATAAATAATGAAAAAAGAAGGGGACCTAAGATTGAGCCTTGTGGAACACCAATATTTACTGGGAGTAAAGAAGATAGGTTGTTGTCCCAAAGCACTGCTTGTTGCCTGTTTTGGAGATAACTCCTAAACCATTGAAGTGCTTGTGAGTCAAGAGAATAGAGATTTAGTTTGTCAAGAAGTATATTATGGTTAACCATATCAAAGGCTTTTGACAGGTCTATAAACAGTGCAGAGGAAAACAGGTTATTATTCCGATTATTATTTATAGAGTCAGTGAAGGAAAGAAGGGCAGTCGTAGTGCTGTGGAAAGGTCTGAAGCCATGTTGACAGTTGGCTAGAAGTTTATTTTGTAGAAGGTAGTTAAGAATTTGTTTGTGTATGCATCTTTCCATTATCTGTGATAATGGAGAGAGTAAGGCAATAGGGCGAAAGTTTGAAAGCTCAGTAGAAGAGCCCCCTTTATGTAGAGGAATTATGTGAGATATTTTCCATAAGGTAGGGATTTTTCCTTCAGAGATAGTCCTGTTAATAAGTATGGATATGGGGTAGGCTATAGCTTTTGCAGCAATTTGTAGGTATTCAGATGGGAGTTGGTCAGCAGATGGGGTGCAAGGTTTAAGTTTTTTGAGAAGCTTATAAATAAGAGATGTAGCGACAGGTTGAATATGAAAGGTATTAGATTAGGTTTTAGAGGTATTTGGTAAGGAAGCAGTAGGTGTGGGTAATGAATTAGCTAGGGTTTGAATGGCTTCTGTAAAATAATTGTTAAAGGCATCTGGGATCTGGGTGGAATTGTTGAGGTTGAAGCCTGAAGGGGTAGGAGTAGTTGAATGTCCTGGTTTAAGAAGTTTATTAATACCTGACCAAAATTTTTGAGGGGTTTGTTGACTGGTTTGTTGAAGGTGAAGATAAAATTCCTTTTTGTCTCTAAGAGTATCTTTCTTGGTGGCATTTCTTAATTGTTTAAAGAGGAGGTGATCAGATGGACATTTAGTAGCTCTCCATTTGGCCCAAATCTTATTTCTTAGGATCATTTTTTGCTTAGTTTGTTTAGTTAGCCATGGGGCAGATTTGGATCTTATCCTAGTAGAGCAAAAAGGAGCGTGATAGTCTAGGATTTGTAGAAAGTTGGTGTTAAAGTAGGTCACTGCCTCATTAAGTGCAAGGTGAGTCAGTGGAGACCAGTCACATGCTTGCAATTCATTCAGGAAATTATCAGGGTTGAAGAATTTTTTTGAGCGGGATGTATTGAGTTTATGAGTAGTTGAGATATGCAATTTTTGTCTAATGACATATGTAAGCATATGGTCACTAACGTTATCAGGAAGGGTTCCTGGAGTATAAATGCTAGGGTGGTTATTAATAAGGATCCAGTCAAGAGTTGTTTCTTTCCTATTAGGTTTATGGATTCTAGTTGGAGTGGTTATTAATTGAGAGAATCCATAGAGATTTATGTGGTTAGTATGGTGCTGGGATGAACAGGTTATCCAGTCAATGTTGAAGTCACCAAGTATGATGGTTTCTTGGGGTAGTTGGTTAGAAAGTGAACTAAGTAAGTTTTCTAGAATATGAGTATTGTTTCCAGGGGGAAGATATATACAAATTAGGTAGATAGATTTGTTGTTGTTAATTTGGAGTTTGGTAGATAATATTTCAGATTTGGAGTCTAGCGATGGAAGTTCATTATAGAGGGTAACTTGGAGATTAGATTTATAGATAATGGCTATACCTCCACCTTTCTTCTTTATGCGGTCTTATCTAAGTATGTTATAGCCAGGAGGGGTAATTTCCTGGTCTTGAGTAGAGGGTTTTAGCCAGGTTTCTGTAAGACATAGAATATCAAATGAGTGCAAGTCCAGGAGTGAATGTAGGTGGTGTAATTTGTTATTTATACTTCTAATATTAAGGTGAGCTATTCGAAGGGAGTTAGCTGCTTTAGTACATGATGAAGGTGTAGGTGAAGGAATATTATTTAGGTTAAATTTATTCTTGGTATTGGGACCAGGGTTAGGATGAACATCCCCGTGTAGGAGGAGGTAGTGCTGGGGATAGAATAGGAATTTAAGGATCTTTAGTGAGTTATTAAAATTCTTTTTGTCTAAGTAGAATGTGACATGAGTTGTTCTGTGGTATTTTGGTAGTAGATAGTTAGAGGTACAGGTTATGTTACTATAATTAAGGGTGTTGAAAAAAGAGGATGGTAAAGTTTGATGGAGATGAGGGTTTTGTTCATGTAAAGTAATGTTTTCAAAGAAGGTGATAAAATAAGGTATGGATAGGGAGGCTATAGTAGTGGTAAAGAGTAGGATATATATGAAAAAAGCTTTGTGTGTTGGAGACATGGTAGTGAGTAAGTATCAGGTGAATGTAGCTTGTGAGAGTAGGTCAGTTCTAAGAGTAAGTAGAAATGTGCCAACTTACAGAGTAGGGTTTTGAGGGAAAAGAAACAAAAAGAAAAGGCAATACGAGATAAGAAGAGGTTGAAATTAACAGGTAGATACTGGAGATAGGAAGTACAAAGTGTGGTAAGGCAAGGTAAAAGGAGAAATAGAAGGAGAGGGCGAAAGAGATTGAGTTAAATAGGTAATGAAAGAGTTGGGAGATTGTTCTAGAGATAGTGTTTTGAGATAGGTGGAGCAAGAGGAGGGGAGTGAAAAATGAGATACAAGTTAAGGGGAGAGGCCTAGTAATATGAAGGATGGAGATAGGTTAAGAGAAATAGGGGGAGTGTTGAGTGAGGTATAAGTTAAGGACCCCTGGGGGTGGGTGGGAATTGGGGGTAGGGAGCGGAGCGTAGCGGGGCAGACACCAGTAAGGCGAGAGCAGTGGGAGAAAAACAATCAGTAAGGTAGTAGTCAAGGGCAGGAGGCAGGAGAAGAGAAGACAGATAAGGTTATACTGAGGGTAAGGGTAAATAAAAGGATGAGAGAATTAGAAGAGACACAATTCAGGGGAGATTAAGGGGACGCCTAGGAGAAGTGGAGGTAGTGAAGGAGAGCTAGGTAGAGGATTGAAAGGACTATAGGGAAGGAAATATAGACAGGGCTTAGAAGGATGAAAGAAGAAGAATAGTACGGGAGAAAAGAACAACAAGCATAAAATGATTTAGAGTATGAGGTAGGGAGAGAGATAGACTGACAAGAAAACTGAGGAGAATTCAAAGCAAATACAAGATTTACAAACCAAAGTAAATACAAATGAGAAAATTATTAGTGACTTACAGCAAAAAATAATAGACTTAGAAGCATGCAGTAGGAGAAACAACATTCTAATACGTGGTATTCCTGAAAAGTTTGACCAAGTCCAACTACCAGTCATACTAACTGAGATTTTTGAACATATTATTGAAAATAAAATCTTAGCTAAAGAAATTATTATTGAAAGAGCTCATAGAGCATTAAGATGAGGGTGTCCCTAGGCAGATTTATGCAAAGCTACTAAATGCTGCACATGTTGCCACACTCCAAATGGCTGCAAAAAAGAAAAGTAACATTTCAAGGAGAGGTCACAGGATTACAATAGCACAGGATTTACCCCAACCCATTAAGGCTCACAGGCAAGCTCTAGCTCTTTTTTTGTGCTTTGTTAATCAAAAAAAAATTACGCTTCCAGATGAAATACCCAGCCATCCTCTCCTTCAGCTATGGGGATCAGAAGTTCCTAATACACTCTGCAGATGAAGCAAAAAAAAGTATTTATGCAAGCTTTCAAGGAACTACCGGCTTAACTAGCTATACTGTTAAAACTAGTAAAATAATATAATCAAGATAATACAGTATATACTTAAAAGCTATGAATTACTGTTAAGACTAACAATTAGTATAACCAGGGGTGGCCCGTGCTATTGGACTGCCGGACTGCAGCCCCCTCAACTGAAAACAAATATTAAAATAGTAAAAAAAAGAAAAAAAAAGTTTTTAAAAATTCGCGGACTTCACGCATGCGCAGTAGTCCAGACTACTGGAGTCTTATGCGCATGCTTCGGGCAGTCCGGCAGTCCTCATAGGGAATCGTGAGGAGAGGTCTGTGCAGTTTGAAACTGCATAGACTCGCTGGGAAAACGCGTCGGGGCCGGACTGCCACACCTGCAGTCTGGAATCTCTCGTCGGTCGGGAAGATCTCGGGATTTGGATCTCGCAGTGTTTGGATGTACGTGCGCGGGCAATGGGATGTATGGAGAATGGAGGGACAGGTAAGTGTGTCAGATTAATGATGTAATTGTATTTATTGTGTGTGTGTGTGTGTGTGTGTGTGTGTGTGTGTGTGTGTGTGTGTGTGTGTGTGTGTGCTTGAAGTTTTGAATTTATTGTGTGTGTGCTTGAAGCTATGAATTTATTGTGTGTGTGCTTGAAGTTATGAATGTATTGTGTGTGTGTTTGAAGTTTTGAATTTATTGTGTGTGCTTGAATTTATGTTGGGCCAGGGAAGGTGTGTGTGTGTTTGAAGTTTTGAATTTATTGTGTGTGCTTGAATTTATGTTGGGCCGGGGAAGGTGTGTGTGTGCTTAAAGTTATTGTGTGTGTTTGAAGTTATGAATTTATTGTGTGTGTTTGAATTTATGTTGGGCTGGGGAAGGTGTGTGTTTGAAGTTATTGTGTGTGTTTGAAGTTCTTGAATTTATGTTGGGCCGGGGAAGGGGTGTGTGTGCTTGAAGTTATGAATTTATTGTGTGTGTTTGAATTTATGTTGGGCCGGGGAAGGTGTGTGTTTGAAGTTCTTGAATTTATGTTGGGCCGGAGAAGGTGTGTGTGTGTGTTCAAGAGCAGTGGGTAGCTGGGGGGTGCCATGGAGCCTTTTATTTAGGGTACCATTGCACCTAAGGCTGACTCTGATTGGGTCACTTAACAAGACAGTGCTTCTCTGTTGCCTCTGACTATAGGCACTTGTACCTAATGGATGATCGAACTTAACAAATATGTTGCAGGCAGGAATGAACTTGTGCATCAGAAAATAAGTTCCACACGTTTCTGATTTAGCAACACTTAATCTAATATCAGCCATAAGCACCTGCATGTTTCTTGGCTATCACATTTAAAATGAGTCTGTTTTACACATTTCTGTATTGATAGTCTGTCACTAATTTTCCAAGGGTATACAACAGTTCATTAAAACAATCACTCTGTCAGCTCAGTCCAGAGTCATGAATGGCATATTTATAGAAATACAAACAAACAAAAACAACTTTAGTGTTTATTTATTGTTTCACTGTTAAGTCTCCTACCATCATGAAGAGGGCTGTATCACTTTAACCACCTCCTTTTAAAGACAAAATCAGAGACTGTCACATCTTGCAGTAAATAGCCATTTTTATTTTTCCTAACTAAACAGGCAGTTCTTTGCTAAATTGTCCTTTTCCTTAAAAAAAAAAACAACAAGAAACATAACAAAAATTGGTGTCCATTTCAACAAACTATCTGATTCCAACTTTTCCAATTTGCATTCCTTTGGAATTTTTACCAATCTATTTGCCCTTTGGTATAGTTATTTACAGAGCTGTAGCTAGGTCATTTGGAACCACTGGTACAGGCCCCATCTTTCTCCTCATCCAAGACCAAACAAAATAGTCTTTTACCATACCTAATGCACACAGTATGCAAGTGCACACAGCTCACACTGACAAGTACTACAATGGACACTGTTTAAGAGCTGCCAGTTGGATCTTCACTTTCAAGTATGTAAGCAGATTTGTCAAATGCACATTCTTAAGGTAAATCAAACACTGAATGCTATTTAAGCAGCCATGATCACAATGGCAGCTACTTAAAGAATGCATACACTGCTTGCAGGGTCCAGTTGGCACCGATTCTGCAGTACCAACTGCTCTTCCTAATAGCTTGCACCAGGGGCAGTCAGCCATATTCTCCACCCTTGCTACAGTGCTGGAGTGAATGAATTCATTTATCAAATGCAAGAAGAGCGTAGCACCACAGTTGATAATATTGTATTAAATTTAAATCCTGCAGAAGCAAACTGGCGAGGATGTAATTTCAAACTAACGGCAGTCTCAAAACAGCTTGATGGTTCGTTGTAGTAATGAGACAAATTTAGGTATAAAGAACCCTTCTATCGTAAAACGGACAATATTTAAAAACTCTTTATTGGGAATATTTAAAACTCTTTATTAAAAATACTTTACCATATCACCATTCTAACAGCAAATGCTGTGTTTTTCAAAAAAAACTTTGTAGATGGGTTCTAAGTAGCGCGCGCGCTTCTACTCTCACAGCAGCAAATCAAATGTACAAAGATTTCATTCTGCATAGTATATATTTTATGTTTTTAGCTAAAGTAGGTCAGAAAAAAGGCAGAAATTAAATCTGCTGACAAGTATGCAAAGATGTCAGTATCACCCTGTCAATGGAGTGAAAAATCAAAGGATTTCACATGCCAATATGTCCAAATAAGACATGGGATAGCTTATTATACAGCTTGAACAAAGCCCACAGACCCAGGACACAGTCTAGCAGGTTCTGTGGGTGTACAGGAGGCAGTAAAGGATAGTGCATTCCATTCCTGGTGGACATCAAAGCCCAAACCGGTTCAGAAGGTAAAACATCTGGAAGTCAAAGCTTTTGAGAGAATGTGACAGCTGAAGGCAGAACAGAGAGAGAAGGAGTAACATCAGAAGTGAGAGATAATGATACTTTTTCAAATTGTGACATACTTGTTACACCCCAGTCCCCCATGTAGTGACTCTGGATGTGTCGAAGCAAGGCAAGGAGTAGTTATGCAGTGTAAATGTGCGGAGAATCCCACCCATCCAAGGCAGACACAAGTACTAGAGTAGCTTTTCATCTGTCCTTGATTTTTACAGAATGGTCTGGTTTCTGTCATATTTTTTGTACTGTTGATTTATGCTTATTACTCAAAGTGCCTGTTGCTCTGTGTTTAAGTAGCAATACTTCAATGACCATCGGGTAAGCTTGGCTGAGATTGCAAGATGCAAGTAAGCTTTAATAAGCATACTGTTAAACAATTGCCAACATTAAAAGCCTTTCTGTTGCCATGTAGAGAATACTTAACTAGATAATGTATAAGCCTTGGGTATTGAAATGCATATGCCAGTATTTGTAATAAAGGACAGGATTACATTATTTTAAGAGTCTCATTACACTTGGAGACTTCCAGTCATCTCTGCAGGCTTTGCCCATAAACAGAATGCCAATCGTGTGGTCCATAACCTGTACAGTAATCGTTTTAAGCAATGTATCTTGAGCTTATTTCTTGTTTGCTTTTCATTTTTTACTTTGATCATGTATTCACCATGAAACAAGTAGATAGTTGTCAGGCAGCAGGTCTTTTTTTGGATAAGGAACATTTTTACAAGTGGGGGCATCAGAGATTTCTACTTTCAGCATGTTACTTGGTACTTTAATAAAGCTGAATATAAATTATAATTAGAACTGCAGTGCAAGAAGTGGTTTGAGTTGAGTGCTGCTTGTTTTTCTTATACTTGATTTTGACTGGCATTCCATTAATGTATTTAAAAAAGTAATTTTATTTTTTCATGCCTCACAACCTTTTTATTTCCATCTAGATATTAAGTAAGCTGTCATGCAGCCAATGCATTGAAATATTTTTATTCTTCTACACTTCATTTTGTCTTGATTGGACTCTCATAATGATGGTTTGGCACCCACGGCAGTGTATTTAGTTAGTTTTTTGTGGTTTTGAGCATAGCTCCCCCCCTTTTTAGTTGGCCACACCCCTTCCCATTGACCCCACCCATTCAGCTGTCTCCTGCAGCCCCCCTTTGATTTGAAGTCACCAGCCGCCACTGAGTATAACCAAGATGAATACACCTACAAAAACCTATCTCTGCTGGCTTTCTAACACTGTTAACTGATTCTAACTTACCCTGTCATCTTCCCAGCTTATTGTTACCATCATTTGGATGTCCTGGTGTTTTTTTTTGTTTTGTTTTTATTTTCCTTTCTAGCTCTTCAGTAATATGTTGGCCCATTTGTATCAGTGCACAAGGCTTCCTGTGGCCTGTCAAGGCCTTATTTAGAGCTCCATGAGGGTTCCCTAAGCTCCCAGGGCCATTTCAACATTCAATTACCCAGAATGCAACATGAACACTGGCCGATGACATCACAAGGTTGAAGGTCGCAACAGAAGAAGAAGAAGCAGCAGTGCATTTCTGGGAATGCTAATATCATGAATTAGAGCCTAGGGAAGAAGAAATGGATCTAAAACAACACTAGCTGGACACTTCAGGATGGGGGTAACTATAAAGGACTCTTCTCAGGGTAATTTAGCAGTCTAATCTTTTGTTTAAGTAATGAATATATTACAATATATATATTTTTTCTAGCAATACAAGTACATCAGTTTGTCAGACGTCTTTCATAACAAACTGTATAGTAGCTGCCATCTGCTGGTCATGTTGCAAAATTACAATGCCATACTTCAGACATGCTTTTCTGTGCCTTTCAGTTTTTCAAAAGCAATATTTTATATGTTCAAATTTAGTTTTCTATTTAGTATTTAGGTGTGTGTTTGAGTGATATAAACTCAGACTCTGTGAGTAAAATAAAAAGCCTATGCAATTGTCAAAAGTTACGTATATATTTAACCTGTAATTTTTTCCTGTTATAATTACCACCTTCATTAACCTCCCTTTAGAGCAGTATGCTCAGTTAGAGCTTATCTATTTAAAGACAGCTAAAGACAATTGCCTGTTTAGTATCTGTTGTTGCATGGTAACACAAATTAGCATTTTGACTACTTTCACCATGATTCAATCATGATTCATGAATCATGATGTTCCAATTCTTTACTGGAAATGCAGGATATGGTTGTCTTGTTCTCTCTCTTAATGAAGGTGGATGTACAGAGATAGTGAGCTCAATATGCTGTGTGCTTATGCTTGGTTTAATTAGCCGGCTTGCTAAAACTTGCTTGCTTGCAAAAAAAGGCTGGATAAACTGTGTTTTTTGCTGGTTAGTGATGATATGTGAGTTATGTAGTTTATTGTGAACATCATTTAGTGAAAATCCAATTAACTGCTTAGATGTCAATCAATGCTCTTGTTTTTGTCTTTCCTTCTCTAATCCTATTGTTATGTAATTCTGTGTGTAATGCATGTGTAGTAAACCCAGTTAGATATCTAGATAGGTAAAAATGTATTTATTAGGATATTATGGTACTTACTGCTATGCCAGTTATAAATAGAACCTGTGTTACTATCTGCTGTAATGGTTATTAATAGCTCTGGTTATAAAGTGTGTTGGTTTCAATTACTTCGTAACTTTTATTGTCTATATTACTCCAACCTCACTTGCCTATTTACATGGAAATTTTCGAAGTCAATAATTTTAAAAAATGCTGTATGTATTATGTTCTTATGGTGGTATTGTTTTATTATCTCTTTTAACTCCAGACTCGAACGTCACTTTGCCTTTAACTGTCCATTCTATGTACATATGTTTTTCAGTATTCCTTAACATTTTTGGGAGTGGCATGGTGGTATAGTTGTCCAATGTTTGTTGGCAATTGGACTACTGATGTTAGTTTATATGTTTCCCTGCTCTGTTCTTGTATTATTCTTCATAAGAGAAAATATTTAAAAACAGATCACTTGTATCTAACTAGAACTTTCTCAAAAATGACTCAGGGAGACAGGTAGTTAGGCACGGGGGTTATGGTAAGGAGCATGGATGCCAGAATACGATTTATTATCACATTACACTTTCTGTCATATATAACAAATGTGTTTACTAATTGCACTGTCCCCAGTAGGGCTTTATTCTTATTTTATCCTAGCATATATCTACATTTTGAATCTAATTATGGTGATTAGTGTGAATTCCTGGAATGTAAATGGCCTTCAAGAAACCAAAACAAAAAAGAAACTAGTTATGCACCTGATTTTTCAGGATAAATCTAACATCGTCTTTTTACAGGAGACCCATATGACAAATGTTCAATGGGATAATATTAAAAAAAGAAATTGGATTAAACTTGTGATATCAGCAGGGAATAGACTTCAATCAAAAGGCACTGTAATAATAATTAAAAAAATCCTTTCCTGGCGAAGTGCTAAATACTAAATTTGACCTGAATGGTAGATGGTGTTTATTTTCCTGCTCATACCCTCAGGTAAAATACCCTATACTTTTCTTAAACCTATGTAGCCCTTGTACAAACCAGCACTTATTCTTCTATGAAATACATAATCTACTACTTCAATTTCCTAATCATCTTTTCATTATTGGTGGTGACTGGAATGCACTCATGGACCCCTTGAATGATAGTGCAAATAAAAACAGGAAACAGCCCTCGCAAGTAACGGCATCTATTCAGGATTTGATAAATAGCTTCAACTTAGTTGACCCTTTTTTAATATTTGACCATGACAGAGAGCTAAATAAGTCCACGTTTTATTCGTTTTCGCACAAAGTCTGGTCCAGAATTGATTATTTTTTGGTCTCTGATATCTTTTCAAACAAAATTACAAACTTTGCCCTTGAGGCTAGATGTATATCCGACCACTTGAATGTCTCCCTTTGTATTAATCCCACTCACCACCTGAATCGCAATGGTAGTAGTCCCACTTGGTCACTAAACAGTAACATTCTTAAAAAAGAAGATGTTCTGCAGGAAATTAATGATTATCTGAAACAATCTGATGCAGAATCCTGTTTATCCACCATCCCCTTAGATATCCAATGGGCTACGGCCAAAGTGGTCATAAGAGGAATACTCATACAAAAATCATCTTATTATAAAAAAAAAAGAGAAATTGTACATCAATAACCTCAACAAAGAGCAAAAGATGACTGATGCACAACTACAAAAGGATTTTTCTCCTGAAATATAAAAGAAATTTCATGAGATACAAAAAAAAATTTACTCATTTCACTTACAAAATCAATCCTTTGTAGAACTCAAGCTCCTTTACAGATATTCGGAATGGGCCCAAACCCCCTCCAGAACACTAGATGGACTCATAAACATCAAAGAGGGACCAAACTATATTAATGAAATAAAATACAAAGGGAAAAACTTATACAGTAATGAAGATATTGTTAACTCTTTTGTAAATATCTTCACTGAAATCTATAATCCCCAAAACCAGACCCCAAATGAAATGCACAAAAAATTCCTAAATGAATTATCTGTTCCAAAATTATCCTTTGTGCAAAACACCCTTCTAAACAGCCCCATAACACTAAATGAAATAATGCTAGCTATTAAAAAACTTAAACCAAATAAGGCGCCAGGTCCTGATGGTTTTACAGGAGAATTTTATAAAACTTTTAGTCGTCACCTTTCTAAAACTCTCCCTGCCATGTATAATTATATCATCTCGAAAGGGATTACTGATAAGTATATGAACAATTCAAAAACAATATTCATCCCAAAACCAAACTCTGACAAGTCCAACCCTCTCTGCTATAGGCCCATCACCCTTATTAACGTGGACATCAAAATCTTATCTACCATTTTTGCTAATAGAATTCAGAAAGTTATAGCTACAGTCATTTCTTCTGAACAGTTGGGATTTATGAAACAGAGGCAGCTGTGTGACAATACTCTTACCTTAAACACATTAATGTTGTTTCTAAAAAGTGATAACCACCTGCATTATGCACTCACCCAAGATGCTACCAAAGCCTTTGATAACGTTGATCTAAACTTCCTTTACCTAACCGTGAAATTCTTTAACTTTCCTGATCTTATTATCAACACTATTAAGATGCTTTATAACAATGCCTCTACTTCCCTGTATATAAATAAAACTTTATCACGCCCTATTAAAATTACCAATGGCACTAGGTAGGGCTGCCCACTCTCACCTTATCTTTTCAATTTATATCTGGAACCTTTCCTTCTCTGGGTTAAACAAAAGACTTATCACCATATCCCAAAAGTCTTCAACATTGATATAAATTATTCTGCATTTGCAGATGACTTAAGCATCTATTTTGAGCTTCCCAACACCGATCTTCATAAAATTCTAAATTCTATTAATCTTTTCGCTGAGGCTGCTAATTATAAATTAAACCATGCAAAATCATCTATCTTTCCATTAAACCCTGCAAACCACTTAGAATATTACTTCCCCCTGTCTGACACTCCTCTCAAATATACACTTAAATACCTAGGAATAAATTTCACACACCCTCACCAAGAACTAATGAAAGCAAACCTATACAGAATCTGGGATCAGATAAATAATGATCTAACTAGATGGAAAAACATCAATCTTTCCTTGCTATCAAAATCTGCTATCATTAAAATGAATATTTTGCCTAGAATCCTTTTTCATCTTAACTCCATCTTCTTAAACGTTCCAAAATTTTTTTCAGAAAAATCGAAACCACAATCTCAAAGTTTTTATGGTTCCCTAAATCAACCAGAATATCATACAGGAATATAATTACCCCAAAGAACAAAGGTGGTTTAAGTCTCCCGGACTTTTATTTATATTACCACATCATTAATGCTAGCCGTCTAATTCAAATAGCCTGTTATGATCTGGTGCAACTATATATATTCATTAAAACTCAATCCATATGCTGTCCCTTTTTAGCACCTGATGGTGACTACAAGTTCAAGATCTTGCCTACACTAAAGAACATAATTTGCATCTTTCAAACTCTGATGACCTCCTTAAAATTGCACAATACTATTCCCTTTCTCCAACCTATTCACCTAAACCCTAACTTAAAAATCAATAATAAAATGATCGATCTAACAAACTTCCCTATTGTTAAGAAAGCCATAGTTTGGCACTTTTATAACTCTAAAAATGTTGCCGAGGTCAAAACTTTATTTGGTGCTCCTAACAAATATGATCCTGTCTTAAGACAAATTAGCTCACTTATAAAACAAAAATTCTCTAACTATAGAGTGAAGGAGCAAGACATTACAATATCACAATCTATCATTAAATCACTTTCCCTACGGAAAAAAATGATTTTGAATACCTATAAACTTGTGTCAAGCATTAAGTATGATCATTCACTACTATTTTCCAAATATTGGGACGGTATACAAGGAGAAATTTCTACGGAGTCTAAGTGCGAAGCAATCAATAATACCCTGAATCTAACCCCCTTCAAAAACCTAATTTACACCCAGCTTATGATAAACAACAATTCCTACTATACCCCAGCAGTCTTACTGAAATTCGGATACAATAAAAACCAAACCTGTCCGTTCTGTCCCCTCCCACATGTAGATATACTTCACATCTTTTGGAGCTGTAAGAATATTTACAAACTTTGGTGTTCTCTCAGAACTCAGTTGGAAAAAATGGGATATGAAAAAAACACATTTTTCTTGGCAAACCATGATTTTAAATATAATTCCTAAATCTCTTAAGGGTATCCATCGCCACATCTGTGTTATAGCCTGCGCCCTTCTCAAATATTTTATAGCCAAGAATTGGGTCAATCCCTCAACAATAACTTGGGAAAACTTTACATTAATGGCAATCAAATATATATCTGCACATAAGTTATGCAATAATAACAAAAAGAAAAAAGATTATTTTCAGAATTACTGATGTAGACTTTTTGACCTAATCCAAACTAAATAATCTTCCAAAATGTGGGTCACTAATACTACATTCCAGGAAATCCTCCATCAGTATCATATCTGGCCCTATAACCATTAGACATTGTTACCATCACACGGTAACTTTTGATTTTACAAAATCTTTCGTTATATTATTTTGTTATCCTCTGGCATCCATGGTGTAAATATGTTGTAAATATGGTATAAATAGAAGTACATGATGTAAATAGTTGTTTTTTTATGGTTATACCCTCCTTACCGCTTTTATTTCTTCTTAAGACAGTCATATATTCTTCCTTCCAAGCCACTTTCCATTTGTATCTCTAGACTTTGACTGTAATAGGTTATTGGGGGTCTTTACTGCTTATATTGGTCTCTAAGATGTAAGTTTCCCTGTAAGATAACTGCTGTTTTATAAATGCATAGTTTTTGTACTAACTGTTACATATATACCTATACTTTACTGCTTTCTGTAATGACTTACATATTTTCCTTTGTATGTTTGAAAAGTTGGAAAAATTCAATAAAAATATATTTGAAAAAAAAAAAAGAACAGACCTGTAGTAGATGTTTGCAAGGAATACTGGCACTACTTACCCCATGCTTTGAACATACATCAAGAAAGCAGTGAATTATTTTATCTGATTCAAATACTAAATAAATTATAACAGGCAAAAGTAGAACCAGGTCCTGGTGCATTAACATTTTGGTTAGAAAAAAAAACATTTTTAGCTCTAGTATTTTTAGATAATCTAGTACTGACTGATGGAGTAAGCTCCTCTACCTCATTATTATTTATTGATTCATTACCCCTGACTAAAGATGGGATATCTTTTGTAAAGGGAAGGTGGGAGGTGGAATGGGAATGAATTTTAATTGATGATGTGACAGTAGTATCACTCACTGGATATAAACTACATCCAGATAGAAGTGAAAAAAGTAATTACTTTAGTAGGTTTTGAAAAGTCTTGAACCTCTGATATATCAAAGGAAAAATGAAGGTAGTTGTCTGCTTTCAAGGGCCAAGTTAGAGAAACTGGCAAGGAGTCCACATTCATCACTTACTATTCTGAGAATAATTGCACTAGGCATATGGAGAATGCTGACATATCTCATTGATAAGAGCTTTTGGAAAAACAGGTTTCCTTATGTAGGCACTTTGATAGGCACTATTGCTTCTGAGACATCTTCACAAAATAAAGAGGTGAATCAAAAAGAGATGGGCATATCTCCAGATTTATGTAAAAAGCAACTAAGTGCAAAGCTTGGGGAAAAAATCACTGTCTTCTGGACAGAATAAAGACAGACTGAAAATTAGATTTAGACTTGTTGCAAGTGAACACTATAAAACTGCCACCACTCAAGAGATAATATAAAATTTCAGCTACTGTCATCAGTAACTGGGAAAAAAATAGATGGCATTTTTGTTGTGGTTTGGCTAAAGTAAGATATGAACAAATACCAAGACAAATTGTTATATTATCAGGATGTCGAAGACTGCAAACTATTTTTGTTCTTATAGTAGTAACCAAGTATTAGAGTAAGGTAACAGTAATGAGAAGATCCTAGGTTTGACTCCTGATGACAAGCAATTATTACTCTGTTACATAGAGAACTAGATATCCTGTACTACAAGAAAGCATTCAAACAGTGACATTCTATTTCAAAAAGCTGACATGCCAGGAAGCTATCGAGAAGTATTTAATATGTTCATTTAACAGTTTGCAAGGAGCATATTAACTGGATTTCACAATTTTCAACATTAGGAAATATGTGGTCAACTACATTGAAACCTTAATTTTGCAAAGGGTGGTACATTATACATATTACTATTCTATTGTACATTTGCAGATGAGTTATTGCATTATTACTTGTAATTAATATACAGAGATCACAACTAGATTGTTCAACAGAAATGCATGCTTCTGATAATTATATAAAATGATGTGCAAAATATGTGAAAACATATCTGATTTTTTCCAAAAAAATGTTTTTCTCTTGAGATTACAAGAGATATCAAAGAATTACATTACAAGTCTGCATTCAAGTATTTCATAATTATTTTCCAAATCCTTTTCAGGGGAATGTGACAAGAACAGTTTCTAGTTACTAGTTTAGTGACATGAAGAGGAAGTGGATGTAAAATGATTATCCAGCAACAGAACCAAAAGAGTTAAGTTGGAATAAAGAGAAACACTTTGGAATCTAACCACAAAATAACTAACAAGAGAATGATTGTATTGCCAAAAGAATTGATATGGATATAACATAAATTATTTAGGCAGACATTAGACCCATTTGCATGTAGATTTAAACATGAGGAGAGTTGTAGAGTTATTTTTCTATTATCATTAAGAAATTCTGAGAGGAGTAGTAGAAAGTTATTTGAAAAGTTGAATACAGAGTTTGAGAGTTAGTTAGGCATGGCATTAATGTCATTTTTATGCTTGTCTATCCAAATAAATGGGTGCCTAGGAAATATGGGACACTTTCAGTGGTTATAGTTTTATTTTACAATGATACTGATAAAAAATGGCTCATTTGTTAAAACAGATTTGGTGACCTCTTTTGAAAATAAGATTATTAATGGTTGTAATAATCTTACTTATTCACAAAGCAGGAAGTTTTCCTTAGAATTAGAACACGTGATCTATTTAGTTTGGAATATTACCAGTTTCCACAGTATGCACAGTGTGAATGCACATATGATTAAAACATGTTTTACAGAATGACAAATTTAGTGTGACATGTTATCAAGCAAGTTGTATGATTACCTGAGAAAACAAGTAGTACAAGTTATTTAATGTTATCCAAGATCTAACAAGTCTGACTTCATTTGTTATAGTTTGTAATGATTAACATAATGATGTGTATATTATTCAATGGTTACTGGCCATGGAAAATGGGATAACACTGGCAGGCTATTACACATTTCACTTGACTGAGATATGTCCATAGAAATCTAATCAGGTATCAGAAGATTACTTTGCCGACGATATTTATATGTAATTTTTCCAGAGTTATGATTTTACTGCTTAGCAAGTACAAAGTAGGAGCATGGGATTAGCTAGTAATAGAGTTTAGACTTGACAAAAAAAGGGAAAAGGCATGGGGCTACTTAAAGACAACTATGAATGAAAATCTTTGATAACAAGTACTTATCTATATACAAAAAAGAGAAATGAGATGTGTAGTGGCAAAACAACAGCTGAAGTTGAGTATGTCAGAAACAAAACATTCTGCTAGTATTTTGATTTAGAATCTGAAAGACAGACAATTATACAGGTTGTTTCATAATTTTAAATCTTTCACTTTTGTTTATAAGATTTACCCTAAGCTTGAATACTGAGTCATCATGTATACCCAAGTAAACAAATATAAAAACAAATGCTACAAAATCTCATTTTTACAGAGCATAAATCTGTGCTATTACTATGCTAATACAGGTCTGAGTAATAAGACTGACCTTTGGCAAGTGCATGTCTAAATGACAAACTTTTAATGACAAAAATGTTTGTAACAACTTTGGTATATAAAAAATTTATTTTGACATGTATAAGAAACATGATTTGGTATTTGACATCTAACATCGTAATTATTTGAAATTAGATTTTGATATTTTGTATTCTGTTTTTGATAAACAGTAGTTTATTTGTTTTATTTTACTTATTTTCAGTTTGATAACTAGGGAAGTCCACTGGGCCAAGAAGTGTCCATTTTCAGTGGAGGCCTGGGGAGAAAAGCTCCATAAGCAATACAATACAATAAAGGTTACAAAATGTTAGAGGTAAAATACAAGAGTAAAATTCATACAGTCAGGAAAATGTAAATGCATAATATACATCGTAAGACAGTGCAATACAGATTTTTTTTCTCAATGGCAATTCAGATATTTACATACTTAGAGTCAATTGAAAGTCAGCTAAATCTATTTTGGAGGAATAGAAATGAAACTTGAGAGTAGAGTGGTGCAGGAGTATAGACAGCTTAGTGGGGAAAATCCCTAGAATTTATATAGGGTAAAAGCAGGAACATTTCCATTTGGATGAAAGGTATAAGAAAAGTTGGGTCTTGAAGGATTCAGAATTAGGTATAGTCCTAAGTGATGGAGGGAGAGAGTTCCATTTTTTACCTAGAGAGAAGGAGAGTAGAAGCTGGCCAGCGGGACGTTTGGGTTTGAGAATGGAGATTAGGTTTTGGTGTTCAGATCTCAGAGATCTGTTTGGGATGTATGGGGGAAGGATGTTAGTTAAGGCTGGGCATTTATCTGGGTAGAATATTAATTTGTGAGTGGTGGTTAGTTGGAGATAGTCTAGGTGGTTAGGGAGTTCTAACCAGTTCAGAGATTGTAGGGTAAGGCAGTGGTGAGTTGAGGTTTTGGATTTAGTGGCAAATTTAGAGATCTTATTATAGCAAACTTCAAGTTTTCAGGTGTTGGAAGCAGACAGATTGGTTAGAAGAGGGGCTTCATATAGTAGAGAGGGTAGGAGGTAGGTGATTTCCAAGGTGTGCCTAGAGGAGTTTGAAAGAAATTGATTATTTCTGTAGAGCATACCTAACTTTTGGTGGGTTTTCTTTATGTTTTGTTGTATGTGGAGATCGAATTTAATGTGTTCGTCTATGGTAATGCCAAAGAGTTTTGCAGTTTAGAAGATTATTTAAGATCAACACATTTTTGTATTTTATTTGCATCGTATTCAGTATAGGAAATAAAAAGACAAAGACAAGTTTGAGTAAAAACTGCCCATTGTTTAAACAAGTTTGTTTTCATAAATTACATTCTAAGAGGGGAAAATTGTTGGGCTTGGGCATATTCTGCTTCTTTTTGTTGGGTTTGTATACCAACTACACATGTGTGCTTGAATGTGTATATGTGCATGTGCGTGCACGAGTGTATGTGTGTGCTTAAGTGAATTTGGCTGTTTCTGTATCTATCCCTTTGACATATTTATTTAGTTGCTGTGGTATAACAACAATACAAACAGCTCATTTCAGTGTATACATATTTTTATTTGCATCCTACACACACATATCTATATCTATATGCATTACACTCTAAAAAACTAATTCTACCTATAGCAAGCTTCTAGAATCTTAATCTAATATTGCTGCAACAAAACCAAACATATAAACATACAAAACAAATAAATAAAAATAAAAAATAAACATATCCAACAAATCAGAAAGCTGCATTACTGGCAGAAGCATACAACATAACTATCTAAAAACATAACCAAACCAAAACACTAATATATTTTAACATAATTTTCCAACATTACTAAAATAATGCCAAATACAGACCTGATACCATGAAAATGCATTAAAACTCAACTCAGTACTTGACCAAAAAGTCATCCAAAAGACAACCCATTCATAAAATCTGGGACAACTACATAAAGCCCTGTATTTTTAGTGCACGTCTTACCTAAGTAAAGTAATTACAGCATCCTACTTGAATGAATGTGAAAGCAAAATTCAGCCTAAAAATGGATAAATATAATTTGTGAAAGTCTAGTTAGTGCAAAACATAAAATATCTTGCAGTATGGAACTCAATTTCATGATCCAGCGTCACCACTTCATGTATCACATACTCCATATGTAGGTAGACATGCATCTCTCTCTCTCTCTCTCTCTCTCTAAACACACACACACACACACACACACACACACACACACACACACATATATATATATATATATATATATATATATATGTGTGTATGTTTAGATTTATATGTTTTATAGGTTAGTACTAGGCTAGCTGCCCTTGTGGACCATTTTAAGCCTAGACAATTTCCTCATGGTGAGAATCAAATCTTGTACCTCTTGTGTGTGACATAATAACCTTAACCATTATGTCAACCTCCAGCCCCTAAAATAATGCTAACATATAAATGAATACATCTGATGCAATTCATTCTGATAGAATTCTGACTACATTATAGGGTTCATAGGTAAACACTAGGCTATCACTCTGCACACAGGTCAGAATTGTACCCTGTATTTTTATCTATAAAATAAAGACTTTAACCATTATACCAACCTTGTGCCAACAACAGAAAAGCCCATAGGGGGACTTTGCCAGTGAAAAATTTTGTTCCAAAAGAATAAATACATGACTACATATGTATACATATGCAAATATATGCGTATACTCAGATCCATGCACAGAACTCCATTAGATATGCTAAATCTAAGCATATATACTGCACACAGCCATACTGTGAAAATTAGTCATGAAGCACATGTATGCCACAAAGAAGGGACTTCCATGATGGTTGCACACTGAACAGCGGGTTTATTACAGTTCACCCGGTTAGAAAACATAGAAACTACTAAAAAGGCGAGTAAAATGTATCTACTTGGGTCAAATTCACATGATTACACTACATGCCAGCAAAAAAGAAATGTGGAGAAAATATACAAAGTTAACTAGAAAAGGAGAAGAAAAATCTCTCTCTAGGAAACATCTTGCAATTCAGCAATGCAATTTGTTCAGCAAAAAGTAATTCACATTTCAGATTTAGCACAGGATATGTAATTTAGAGGAAAAAATAAAACTCAGAGGTGTTTAAGATTAGTGAGAGACTGAAGGAATATATACGGCCAAATGACAAAAGGCTTGAAAAATAGAAGAAACTTTAAGCAACTATTCAGATGAGCTTATATAACCACAGAAATTGGGTTGAAATGAAAGAAAGACTGGTTTAAAATAATTCTTGTCAAGAAGACCTGTTTCAAAAATAATAGAAGAACATACAACACACAAAAAACCCAATTTTTTTGTTATACCAGACACACTGGAAGGAATAGACTACATTCAGTATTGTGGAAGTAAATTTTTTGTGGCTTTCCACTTCTATTTATCTAGCAACTGTATTTCGCCTGCTTGCTGATACATTGTAATTGTTTTTCTGCATTTATTCTGTTATTGCACTTGAATTCTCAGTTTGTTAATTTTAAAATCTGTAATTGTTGCAAATTGTTTGTGTAGGCTGTGATAGCCGATTTATAGCATTTATAAGTGTCTACTGTATCTGTTTCTGCTTGTTTCTGGAAAAAAAAAAAAAAACCCAAAAAATATCTCTTGTTTTCCCGCCTTACTGAGTTAGAGTAGTCCAGTTTCAGAGCTTACTGATCCCTGGACTTTGTTTGCAGTTCCTGTTACTGATTCTTTGCCTAATTTGGAGGTAGGAAGTTCCCTTGCTTACCAGTGGGAGTGGGAAGCATTGAGCTGCCTGTTGGTCCAGTTTTGTGAGGTTTCAGCCAGTAACTTGTAGTTTATTGGTCGTTTTGGGCCAGTTCCTAGCTTCTTTCAGCCCCCTGATATAAAACACGCTAAACGCGCATTTTCCAGCTTGTACCTACTCAGCACAGATCGTCGTGGTGGCCAGCAGAGTAATCCAAGCTTCAGAGAGCTAAAAAAGCGACTTTACCTGATTTAAGTATATTTTTTGTGGCTTTCCACTTCTATTTATCTAGCAACTGTATTTCGCCTGCTTGCTGATACATTGTTATTGTTTTTCTGCATTTATTCTGTTATTGCACTTGAATTCTCAGTTTGTTACTTTTAAAATCTGTAATTGTTGCAAATTGTTTGTGTAGGCTGTGATAGCCGATTTATAGCATTTATAAGTGTCTACTGTATCTGTTTCTGCTTGTTTCTGAAAAAAAAAAAAAATATATATATCTCTTGTTTTCCCGCCTTACTGAGCTAGAGTAGTCCAGTTTCAGAGCTTGCTGATCCCTGGACTTTGTTTGCAGTTCCTGTTACTGATTCTTTGCCAAATTTGGAGGTAGGAAGTTCCCTTGCTTACCAGTGGGAGTGGGAAGCATTGAGCTGCCTGTTGGTCCAGTTTTGTGAGGTTTCAGCCAGTAACTTGTAGTCTATTGGTCGTTTTGGGCCAGTTCCTAGCTTCTTTCAGCCCCCTGATATAAAACACGCTAAACGTGCGTTTTTCAGCTTGTACCTACTCAGCACAGATCCTCGTGGTGGCCAGCAGAGTAATCCAAGCTTCAGAGAGCTAAAAAAGCGACTTTACCTGATTTAAGTATATTTTTTGTGGCTTTCCACTTCTATTTATCTAGCAACTGTATTTCGCCTGCTTGCTGATACATTGTAATTGTTTTTCTGCATTTATTCTGTTATTGCACTTGAATTCTCAGTTTGTTACTTTTAAAATCTGTAATTGTTGCAAATTGTTTGTGTAGGCTGTGATAGCCGATTTATAGCATTTATAAGTGTCTACTGTATCTGTTTCTGCTTGTTTCTGAAAAAAAAAAAAAAAAAAATCTCTTGTTTTCCCGCCTTACTGAGCTAGAGTAGTCCAGTTTCAGAGCTTGCTGATCCCTGGACTTTGTTTGCAGTTCCTGTTACTGATTCTTTGCCAAATTTGGAGGTAGGAAGTTCCCTTGCTTACCAGTGGGAGTGGGAAGCATTGAGCTGCCTGTTGGTCCAGTTTTGTGAGGTTTCAGCCAGTAACTTGTAGTCTATTGGTCGTTTTGGGCCAGTTCCTAGCTTCTTTCAGCCCCCTGATATAAAACACGCTAAACGCGATTTAGCGCGGAGTTGCCACTGTTGCACAGTAGGGCAGTGCCGGTTAAGCAGGTTTAAACTATTCGGGCTACCTAAAGTCCACTCTTCAAATTTTCCCTTAAAACTACCTTCCTCAAACTATACTACTGATCTAATCAGCGTATCCTATAACTAAAAAGATCATCTCTACCTGACTCCAAGTAGACTATTCTCTATCTGTTAAACCTAGCACTTGCTCCTACAGTACTTATCACCTTGATACAGCACTCTTGTTATAGATAGTACCCCAAAAAAGGCAAACCACATTTCTCTGTCACCCACATCCCCCGGAATCTCTTTTAAAGTTTTTTTGTCTATTCCTTCTAGCATGTCGAGGGATCAATTGCTAGTGTCCTCTCCTGCTCAGCTGGTGAACCTGGGAATATTGAGGCAATGTTACAATTGCCTCATGTACACAGACAACCCTCTCCTCCTCCCACAAAACACAAATACATGCGAGAGATGCAACTATATGGCCAAACTGGAGGCTGAGCTCTCTCAACATAGGACTGGCAAGACCAGACAGGAGGAGAAGGTTACCACACACACTATAGACCCAGTCTCACATAGTACCATCACAACCTCAAATCATACACATAAACACACAAAGACATACTCGGAGGCTCTGATCAAAAATCTGCCAAAACAGCAGAGGCCACTAAAGCAGACACCCAAACAACTACCACCTCAGAACACAACACCTGCAACACATAGACCTCACAGTCAGAGTGTCAAACAGTCACAGCCCTTAAGGCCAAACACAATGCCAGACACACTAGTCATTGGTGACTCCATAGTCAGACACACTGACGTCCCGCTCACCAGACTGAGTAAGGAGAGGGTTACAGTAAGCTGCCTGTCGGGCGCTAGAATCTGCCACATAACACAAGCACTCAGGTCTCTCAACAGCAGGTACAAATACGACTCAGTCATTGTCCACGCTGGTGTAAACGACCTGAGACGTACCTCCTTGGACTACATGAAAAGAGACATTGAGGAGCTCTCTGATTATGTAGCCCAGGCAGGTATGACCCTGACCTTGAGAAGTATCCTACCTTCACCAAGAATGATGCCACAATACAGAGATAAGATGATCAGCTTTAACAATTGGCTTAAACTCTGGTGTCATTCAAAGGGGATCCAATGTCTGTCTGCCTGGGATGACATGCTGGACAAGCCACGCTGCAAGGGACGGCTTGCACCTGTCACCCCTGGGATTCTGGATATTGGCAAAGGCTCTTGCCACCCCCATAGTGCCTTTTTTAGGCAAGGCTCAAATTCTAAACCTACCACCCTAGGACACAAAAAAGGAAAAAAACTAAGGGTAATGCTGCTCAATGCCAGAAGTCTCAATCTCAAAATGCACGCACTCGAGGCCCTTCTCAGTATGGAGAACATCGATGTCTGTGCTGTGACAGAAACCTGGTTCAAGGCTCCTGAGAGCACCCCAGCACTATCAGGTTTTACCTCATATCATGCGTTCCGGCCCCAAAATCCGGACAATACTAAGAAAGGAGGGGGGGTATCCATATTCATCAAGGACACCCACACCTCAAGATTGGTGGCAAAGCACGATGCATTGGAGACCATCCAGGTGCAATTAACCATAGGCAAGACTGCTCTGCAAATTGTAGCATGTTACAGGCCACCCTCACAAACTCAGGAACCTCACATGGCTTTCCTGAAAACACTGGAGGGGATAAATGTATCTCCAAACACCATCATACTAGGTGACTTCAATTACCCTAATATAGACTGGGAACACTACTCAAGCCCAAACACCCTAGCCCAAAAGTTCCTAGAATTCATAAACTCAAATGCCATGGAACAACTAGTCACCATCCCCACAAGAGGAGAAAACATACTTGATCTCATCATCACGAACATGGGAGCACAATGTTCAACACCGAAGTATACCCCTCACTGGCGAGATCAGATCACAAACTAATCTCGCTGGAGGTCCTCATCCCACCCCACCTGAAATAAAAAGACCACAGTAAAGAACTTCTGAAGCCGACTTCACACTTCTAAAGACTAGTGTGGTCTCCTTTAAGGCCCCGAGCCAGCGGAAAACAGTACTCAAGCCGCTGAATCACTTACAAATGCCTTCTACCAGCACCTGCAGGACTGCATGGATAAGGCAATCCCAAGCAAAACAAAGACTCTTTGTACCAAAGGCAAGCGTCCAGTCTGGTGGACCCCAGCCATAAACAAACTCTACAACAAAAGGAGGAAGCTACTACAAGATAGAGCAAAATCCTTAAAAGGTAAGACACCTTTGATCACTATAAGTAAAAACTAAGAGCTCTCATAAAATCATCCAAAGCAAATTTTGAGAGAAAAATAGCTAAAGACTCAAAAGACAATCATAAGGCCTTCTTTAGCTATGTTAGAAACCTGGGAGGAAACTCCCAGATATGCTCAGAACTAGTTCAAAATGATGTGAAGATTACTGATCCTACAGACATTGCCAACATACTGGCTGACAGGTTCAGTGCAAACTTCTCCCCGCCTCCCCAAAAGGAGAGATATCTATACCAAATGATTGCAGCCCCCCAAACATCTCTAACGCCCAAGTGAGAACTGCTCTCTCCAAAACAAAAAAACAGCATCCATGGGACCTGATGGTGTCCCCGGCTGTGTGCTCCACGAACTCAACGAGGAATTAAACCCACAGCTAGGACAGCTGTTTAATCATAGTCTCACCTCTGGATACGTACCCAGGGAATGGCGCACTGCGACTGTGGTCCCACTTCACAAAGGCGGTGCCTCCACTGACCCTGGAAATTACCGGCCCATTAGCTTGACAAGCCTTATCTGCAAAGCCATGGAGAGGATCATAATGGATCTCATAAATAAAGACATAGGGAATTTGCAGACTTTGGATCCAACCCAGTTTGGCTTTGTCAAAGGCAGATCATGCCTTTTAAACTTGGTTGACTTTTTCGAAACAGTCACCAAAGCCATTGATGAGGGAAAGGCAGTCCATACAGCCTACCTCGATCTGGCGAAAGCCTTCGATACAATACCCCACTCGGGTATCATTGAAAAACTCATCAGCTTAAATGTTAACCCATACATCACAAGATGGGTTGCAAACTGGCTGAGTGACAGAACCCACAGGGTCAGAGTTGCTGGCGCCATGTCAGACTCAAAGCCTGTCACAAGTGGTATCCCACAGGGCTCAGTCCTGGGCTCACTCTTGTTTGGCATCTACTTTTCCGAAGTACAAGCAAACACAGGAGGGTTATGGCTGACAAAGTTTGCAGATGACTGCAAACTGGGCGCCGTATTCGAAAACACATCTGACACAGATATCCTTCAGAAGGGTCTCACAGAAACGGATAACTGGTGCCAGAGCCATGGCCTAAAGTTAAATGCCAAAAAATGCATAGTCATACCCTTCGGGAAAAACAAGGTTACCCCTAGCTACCATATAGGTGGCAATCCACTGAGCACAGAAGAGGTTATCAGGGACCTGGGGACCCAGGTTGACAGTAGCCTGTCATTCGACACCCATGTAGCTAAAGTAGTTAGGAAGACCTTCTATATTGCCCACCTTATCATGAAGGGATTCACATCTAGATCAAGGGAGGTCATAGTCTCCCTATACTCATCACTCATCAGACCAATGATTGAGTACAATGCCCCATTCGGAATGTATCTGACCCGACACTTGCAGCAGCTGGAGAGGCCACAAAAGTTCCTCACCAAAAGGATAAAGGGTCTCAAAAATCTGTCCTATGCTGCCCGACTGAAAGAACTCCAGCTCTATTCAGTCGCTTACCGCTTGCTCAGAGGTGACCTGTGCCTGACATACAAGGCCATGTCAAACCCAGATTTGATGAATATGCTTCACCTCAAAAAATTTAGATCCGTCAGAGCCACAAGGGCGGGAGACCTAAACCTCGACACGGCTATTAATAGGACGTGCTGGAGGGATAGATTCATCACCCAAAGACTCCCTATGCTGTGGAACAAAATCCCTGTATATGTGAGGCAGAGCACCTCGCTGGCCTTGTTCAAGAGAAATCTTGACCAATGGGTGGGAGATCGCAGATATACCCCAGGGATTACCTCAGTGTCACTGCTCGACAGAGGCACAGCAAAATAATGGGTATAGTTCCCCATACTAAAGGGGTGGCGTAAGCCACAAAACTATGGGCTAGGCTTGTAAATGCCCTCAGGCAGATAGCCTAGTATGAACCTATGAACCTATGAACCTAAATAAGCAACTAGATTTATGTTCCACAGCAGGATTTGTTAAATGAGAGGTCATATCATGTGTATGCTCCAAATCTGGCCATGTGAAAGCAGCCTATACTTATAGCAGTAAAAATGCAGTCATACTAGCAGAAAGAGCTGCTCCTAACAAAATAGTGCCAGGTTGGAAAAATATAAAAAATTTGGAACACTAGATCATTTATGGAAAAATGGCTACTCACTGTACACCAGACAGAAGGTAATCAAGTATATCTTGGCAATCGAGGGATGTTGAAAGGCAGGTGTGAGATTCATGCTGTTATACCCAGCATTCTTCAGAATATCAGAATATTTTTTTCCCATGGAGAATTCAATACATTTTGAATACAGAACAGTCTAAGGAGGACATTAAAAAGTGTAGCCAACAGTGAGTTAGCAAGCAAGCTAAAGGATACTCTGCTTCTTGATCTTCTTACAATATTTATTTATTTATTGACACTTGATTACTTGGAAAGTACGATGGGGGTAGAGGCCCATTTTCAGTGGAGGCCCACGGAGAAACGTTTAAAATTATTACAAAACAGTTTAAGAACAATAATTTTACAATCTTCAACAATAAAGCAAAAACATCTGCAGTTTAAATAATTATAACAAATTAGGTATAATATAAAAAATTGGTCAAAATTCAATACAAGGTATATGACAATCATTTAATATTTAGTGAAATTCTAGGCGGTTTGTAAAGAAATTAAAGGTAAGTTAGTCAAATACAAATAGCAATCACAATATGAAGTGAGGGAAAAATGGACTTATGTTATATTTAGAGAGAAAGTCAGGGAAAACAATTAAATAGCAGTAAGGAAGTAACTGAAGAGGGGAGACTAGGGAAGTATAAGGAATGAAAAGATAACTGTTCACATTTAGGGATACAGTTTATCCTGGATTTGTCAAAGAACAGAGTCAGATTTTAACTAGGAAGTCTTTCAGAGTGGTTTTGAAAGATGGGAAGGAAGGTATAGACCTGATGGATACAGGTAAGATGTTCCAGTATAAAAAGCCCATACGGAACACCAGTGAAACCTTTTCCATTGTTCCAAAGGAAAATACTTGAACACAAAAAAGCATAGGAACTAAACAGAAGAATTGGGAGTACCTAGGACTTGAACCAGATACCAGTATTTGGAGATTAAGATGATCAGGGAGAAGCAACAGTGTGAAATTAGTGAATAAATGGGAAAACTGTAAAGCATTATTCCCATTACATGTAGTTAAGACATGTGAACTGTGGTTCTTTAAGAAGTGGATAAAAAGACAGAAACTTTGTTGACTCTCTTACTGCTAGAAGAACTGTAAAGCATGAGCAACACCTTATGTCATTAATGTTTAGAATAACACTGAAGGGACTGAAGAAGTAACTGTAAGTAAAACAGTTATTAAAACTTGTATAAAAACTGCATAAT
Source organism: Protopterus annectens (assembly GCF_019279795.1). Lineage (NCBI taxonomy): Eukaryota > Metazoa > Chordata > Ceratodontiformes > Protopteridae > Protopterus > Protopterus annectens. The sequence continues at coordinate 531,135,804 of NC_056745.1, forward strand.
GATAACTGTATGTTTTATCGTAAAACAGTTCTCTAGAGTAAGCGGTTAGAGGTATTTTAAATGTAAGGTGGGGGAAAATCTATCTTTGTTTGTGTGTGTGAGTGTTACATTTCTGCTAGAAAAGTACATTGTGGACTATAATGATTATAAGCAGCAGCCCTTATGAGCAGCACAGAAATGGCTGCATGCCTGCACGATGTGCTTGGACACATGGGAAAAGTGCTACAAGTAAATACACTTGTATCTTAGCAACTACTATTGATGCTAATAACTGAAAAGTTCATAACACTTATTATAAGGGAATAAAGGCATGAAAGGAATAAGACAATACAATAGTTAAATGCAACTATGTAAGGAAAGAGGTTTCCTGCTACAAAAACTGACAAAATGGATGACTTCTATTGAGACAACCTGATAGAACAATGTAATCTAAAACAATGCAAAATATGTAAAATGTTAACAGATGACAGAAATATCATAGGAAATATAGGAAATTAAGCTGACACATGGGAAAAATCTATTTATTTATTTATTAAAGTGGTATCAAGTCATATAAATTCAAACTACAACGGAAGAAAGGGGTATTCAAGTGGATTTTATATGCAGACATTAAATACAGTGGAAATAAAGAAGGGAGAGAGAACACAGAAAGATAAACCATTAATATTACTGATGAGCATATAAATATAATACAAGGGCAAAATGTGAAAATGATAGAAGGACCTATTGATAGCAGTATAATAACTGAGATTGTAAAGTGGGAAATGTAAATCAAGATGGGTATGCTAGAAAAATAAGAATGACAGAAAATATAAATGCAGAGCTTGATTATTTGAGTAAAGATATAGAAGAAGAAAGACATGAACTTTTAAAATTAGTCACAAAAGCAAGGAAATAAATAAGGAACTCATTAAGGAAAAGTATTATTTGTGAAATTTTACAGTTAGATACCTTGATTACTTGTATCATCTCATGATGTTTAAAGGTACAAAATTAAACAGAATCAGAAGTAAGCAACCAAGACAATCAGAACATAAAAATAAATTAAATGCTTCCTGTACATGATTTGATGCTAAAGGGAGTAACTTATTACCAATAATAATAATAAAGCTAATTTAATTCAAGTCTCTTGCTTGAGGGGAGCAAGATTAAAAAACAAAAGAAAGTGTTAAGAGAATAGCACTGAATTCAAAGGCTAGAATTAAAGAGAGATCAATTGTAGCTGGAATTGTTGATTTAGAACATGGATCAAAGGAGGAAATGTCGAAAGAGATTGAGTAAGTTATGAAAATTTGCATGGAAATGTTATGTAACATTTATGGATATTTTACCATCAGTATGTTATATTTATGGTAATTTACAAAATGCTGACACTATAAATATTGAAATAAGAGGAATGGCAACAGCACAAAAATATGTGTATAGGAGAAAAGGAAATGAAAGAATCATCTTTTTGCTATGAACAGAAAACATCTGAGCAATAAGATTACTCAGAAATGTACTTACCAAATCTTTTTTTAGAATCAGCACTAGTAAATATATAAAGAAGAAATTAAACATATAAGTTAGTTAAACTGTTTTGTTAGCAACACTAGATGTCTGAACAACAAATTGCCAGATCTAGGGGGGTTTTTAAATGATAATATCGTTGAGGTAGGCATTATTTCATAAACATGGTACAATGCTAACTTTCTACTAAATATGCATGATTATGTCCAAATGTTGAAGGAATCATGATTTATACAAAAAAAAAAAACAATTGACAAACCATAAAAATTCAGGCAACACAGATGAGGAAATTATATGCATTAAACTTATAACAACAAATAACCCAATTTATATATTATGCTTATAATGAAGACCAAATCAGGATATAATGGAACAAAACAGCTTACAAATTTAGATGAGCTGGCTAGCAATAACAGAACGACAATAGCTGGAGACCTGATATAACCCCCCCCCCAAATTTGGTACTATATGAATTTTCCTAAACATTTGGATGAAAGAATACTTTTTATTTAAAACTTATATAGCTGCTGTCAACATGTTAAATTTGGTACAATAAATAATTTACTAGATGTTTTATTATCAAGAGAGGACACTGGTATTTATAATACTAAAGTCACAGAAAGAACCTTTAGGGAACTCTGACCATGCTGGAGTTAAATGGATGACAAGAATAAACTTAACTAAAGTAGGAAAATACTAGTTATATTATACTACAGATGACATTGTGATGCAATAAACAGAGAGTTAAAGGCACAGAAATTTGAAATGCAAATGCAAAATGGGGCAGCAAAGGAAAACTGGGAAATGTTTGGCAATAAAATAGATTACTTAGTAGGAAACTATGTACCAGACATAAAGGCAGATGAAATAGGTACAAAGTATAATGTACCATGGTGGAACAAAAGGATATTAAAAATTATTTAACTGCAAGAAATACTACAGGAAAAGGCAAAAGGATATACCAACAGAACAAAATACAGTTTTGTATAAAATGGTTTCACAACTGTATAGGAAAACATTCCAAAATAAAAGACAAGAATATGAAACCAATTTAGCAACTAATGTAAAAAATAATAAGACATTTTATAAACATACAAGACATAATACAAATATAACTTAGACTGTATCAATAAAAACAGAAAATATTTTTTATAAATAAGTTATGATAGAGATAGTGAATATCTTTGTAGAACTGTTTGATAAATAAGGAAAATGAACTCTAAGAGAAATTAGAAAAACTAGAGAGGAAGCTGAAAAGTGGAGTCCAGTAATAACAATACTGGATTTGGCATAATGGTTAAAGTTTTCACCTCATAGGCACAAGGCACATAGTTCGGGTTACTGGCTAGACGTAAAATGCTCCTTTAGAGCAGTTAGTCTAATATTTACTTAATTTACCAAAAAAAGAAATGGTGGAAAATGTCTGAGTACAATAAGAACTGATTGTGCAGTTGGGCCAGATAGTATATTTTTTCTCTGCAAGATCAGAAGTAATAGAACTGAGTGTCTAATATATTTATTTCAACAACTACGGAAAATGGGGTAGAGGTGTAACCTCATTCTGGAAAAAGGGGGCAGTTATTAAATTCACAAAGAAAGAAAAGCAAATAAACCATCAACCTATAGAACTATTAAAAATATTAAATATTATTACATAAATATATTGTTATACTTGTGATGCTGCTAGCCCAGTTAACTGGAATTTTGTCAATAATTATATGTCATTTCTGAATATTGCTAAGATTTATATAGAACTGTATGTTATGTACTGAGCTTCAAGAAATGTAACCATAGTGTACCCTACTGGAAAAGAACAGGAAATGTACATAAACTATATACCTGTGCAGATGTATATTTTAATAGCAGAAGCTGGAACATACAGAGTTAACTTGCAAAACCTCAAGAAAATAAGTGGAAATTGTTTTACAGTTGTGTTATCTCTTAGTTTCAGTGAAGTAGAAACAATGTCTAGAGCTAGAGGTTTTTCTATTGTCTTGAAACAGAAATAATTTCTAGGTTTCAAATGTAAAAGCATTTTATTGTTATACGACTTCCAAGTTCTGCAAACATCCGATATATATGTACTTCTCACATAGAGATGTTAAAATTTTGTTAGGTTTCTGTTAGACTTGGAACTGAAGGCAGGTGACAAAAGAGTGATGTCATCCAGGCTAATCAAGCAGTAATGTTTTGATATTAATTTGGGAACTCTGTGAGAGACAGTGCATTTTTGTATCTTGTCTTAGACCTAGAAACATCTATCATCTGTATTTGCCTTGCTTTGTAACTAAGTTATTTAGGCCATACTATATTTTAGATATACATAGGAATATAGTAAAGATTAGTTTAGATGTTTTCTGCATTTATTTGAGACTGTCCTGCAAAGTTGTTTTAACATATTTCCTGTGATTCTGAACTCTGTAGTTACTGTGTTGTTTGAGTATTGTCTTGTTCTTTTATTATTTATTATTAAATATATTTAAACCTATCTTTGTGGCTGATATTTGTGAGATATATTTAAGCTCTTAGAGTACTTGCATATGTATTTAGTGACACTGTATGTGCCACTCATAAACAGCCATGAAAGCCTTGGTCACACTTACCATTTGGATAATAGTAACATTACACAGTAGGATTGGTCACCCTTTGTAAGGGACTTAAGTAGCTGATAAGTAGTGGCTGGTGGCAGCTGGTACTACCTCATAGTCTGGGCAGAATGGGGCATAGCTAGTAAACCTGTGCCAGCCTTTCCCAGGTGTGTATTTGTGTTTGTGTATAAATCAAATCTCAAAGTGTGTGTGTGTCAGCTACTTGGGCAGGGACACAAAGCACTGAGTGGACAGAGAGGGTGCTGGTGGCTTTTGGCTTGGCCACTCAGCTGAGATCTCACCCTTATAGCCGTGCCAGTGGGGAGTCTTATTGGGAGTCTGGAGAAAGAAGCAGAAACCACCCCAGACTGATTGTGATCTCTGTGTTGTCTTAAGGGACATTGTACTTTACTGTATGTACTTGTCACCCTCCCAATGTGTGCATCCCTCACTGGTGCTAGTGGTCAGGATTGAGGCTCCTTGATTACTAGGCCAGTGCAAGGGTGTCACAATACTACTATCAAACGAAACAGGCTTCCAGGCACTTGTATTATACTCTGCCAGTGTGTAGACCCTCAGAGAAGCTACCCATTTGACTTCTTTGTTGGATAGTACTGTCACTAATCTTTAATTGATTGTTTGATTTCATTTGATTTATGCTGAAACCTAGCACTACATATTAACTGTTAAACAATGCTGAAATCTTGCCTGTTTTATTAACTGTGACATGTCTGTTTACTGTTTTGCTGTACAACTGGAAGGCATAAGCTGTTTATATTGTAGAAATTCTGTATGTAGTATTTGGGTACTGGTAACTGCATTCTCTCTTCCTTCTGCTTACTCCAGCTTGACTAAACTTTTAGTTATGTACTTACCATAACTTTAGATGTTTGGGATCCATCTCGCCTACATTCTGTACTGATGGGCTTGGAGCCGATCCTCGGCTCTGACTCGGCACGCTATGCTATAGAGCAAAGCCTCTTACTGGCTGAGCTATTTTCTATCCCAGGATGCACCACCACTAATCCCCCAGATCTTGTTTGTCCGCATTCATGCACACACACACATAACTGTTTATATAACATTGCCAGATGTTTCAAGATGAAACCATAGAATTCAGACCGTCCGATCTCTTCTGATCTCCAAGGCAGGGGGAAGGAGGGTGGGTTATTAGGAATGTAGGCGAGATGGATCCCAAACATCTAAAGTTATGGTAAGTACATAACTAAAGGATGTTATGTGATCCTATCCTGCCTACATTCTGTACTGATGGGACAGCGTCCCTAGCACCTAATTCCTGGGTGGCTCACTGGAAAACACTCCTGAGCACTGTGGAACCAAATGAAGCTCGCCCCCGAGATGCCACATCCAATTTGTAGTGGGAAATGAAAGTGTGCGGGGAAGACCACGTAGCCGCAGCACAAATGTCACTAATGGCAAGCTTAGAATGGAGTGCTATTGAAGTAGCCATAGCTCTTGTAGAGTGAGCTTTGATAGAGGTTGTAAGCTCTTTATTAGAAGAGGAATAAGCCTGACTAATACAGTCCTTGATCCATTTGGCAATAGTGACCTTTGTGACGGCTTTGCCCAATTTATTATCCGAAAAGGACACAAGCAATTGATCTGTTTTTCATGTTTGTTGGGTCCTGTCTAAATAAAAACGCAATTGCCTATGAACATCCAATGTGTGGAAGATGTATTCCGCTTTGTTTGAGTACTTTGGAAAGAAAACTGGAAGTTCTAATGACTGTTGCAGGCAAAAACTGGAACAAATTTTAGGGAGAAAAGATGGATCAGGCCTGAGGGATACTCTATCTTTGTGAAAAACTAGGTACGGTGGTTTTACAGATAGAGCTTGAAGCTCTGAAACTCTTCTGGCAGAAGTAATCGCGACCAGAAAGGCAGTTTTCCAAAAAAGAAATTTCAAATCACATGTTGCTGCCGGTTTGAAGGGGGAGGAGGTTAAGGCACGTAACACCACATCGAGATCCCACGGAGGAGCAGGATGAGAAATCGGAGGTCGTAAAAGCACAGCACCTTTCATGAAGGTTTTACACAATCTGTTGCTCATTAAAGGTGGGTTTATAGATTCATGGAAATTGGAAATAGCTGCCAATTGGACCTTGATGGTAGAGACTGAAGAACCTTGATTGAATAGGGAAGTCAGAAATTTCAGGACTTCCGATACCGGAGCAGTGATGGGATCCAGACCCCGGAGTTGAGCCCAAATAGCAAATCTCTTCCATTTGCTAGTATACAATTTCTTAGTGGCAGACTTGTGGGCCGAGGATAAGATATGTATGACTTCCGGGTCTAAGGTATGATTCCTGACTATAGTCGGAAGAGGAGGAGCCAAGCTGTTAACTTCAAAGTGTGAAGGGACTGATGGAGTTGTCCCAACTGATGAATTAATAGGTCTGAGATCTGATCCAGGAACCATGGACCGTCCAGAGCATATTTCCAAAGATAGGGGAACCATACCTGACGAGGCCAGTAAGGGGCAACTAAAATCATTTTGCTCCCCAAGTGAGACGCCTTTTGGATCACTCTGGGAAGTAGGGGAACTGGAGGGAAGGCGTATAGCAAGCCGGTGGGCCAAGGATGGGCTAATGCGTCCATAGGACTCTCCCCCGGAGCTGGAGTGAGAGAAAAGAACTTTCTGCACTTTGCGTTCAGCGGGGTTGCGAAAAGGTCGCAACAAGGAGTTCCCCATCTGCTGAAGATCTGAGTTGTCACTGCATCGTTCAGAGACCACTCGTGAGGAGGGGATAGTTCTGCTTAGTCTGTCGGCTATCACGTTGGATTTGCCAGGGATATGAGTTGCTACCAGAAAACGTCTGGTCGCCACTGCCCATTCCCAAACTCTCATGGCCTCTCTGCAAAGAGGGTAGGATCTGGTCCCTCCCTGCTTGTTCAGATACCAGACTACTGACATGTTGTCGGAGTGAACGGCAATTACGCCCTGAGGGAGGTAATCATGGAGGGCTTGTAGAGACAGAAGCACTGCCCTCATTTCTAAAATGTTGATATGAAGGAGACTCTCTTCTGAATGCCATTTGCCTTGGACTGACCTGCCCAGGGAATGCCCCCCCCCACCCCATCTGGGAGGCGTCCGTTGTCAATGTGGCCACAGGAGGAGGTGGAACAAAGGGTCGTCCCTGATCCAGATTGGAGGGCACCAGCCACCAGCGAAGGTCCCGTTTGCAGGTTTCCGTGATCCGTATGAGGTGACTGAGAGGGAGATCCTGAAAGGACCACTGTGTCGAAAGGAGCCACTGGAGAATTCTCATATGCAATCTTGCTAAGGGGACTAGAAGAACAGTGGCCGACATAGAGCCCAATAGCTGCAGGACCATCCTGGCTGGAGCTTTGGATCTGAGAATCAAGGCTCGGACTTGAGCCTGTATAGTTTGTATCCTTTCTGTAGGAAGATAGACCCGCATTCGGTTTGAGTCTATCTCTAATCCGATGAACCTTATGTGCTGAGATGGCAGCAACACAGACTTTGGCCAATTGAAGGTGATTCCAAGGGAAGTGCCTAGTGATATCGTGGCTTGTAGGTTCTGCAATAGTAGACGCCTGGAGGTGGCAGTTAGGAGCCAGTCGTCCAGATACGGAAACACCTGGAATCCTAGACTCCTCAGGTGAGCAGTCACGACCGCCAAACATTTGGTGAACACCCTGGGGGCTGTGGTGAGACCAAAGGACAGTGTGCAGAACTGAAAATGACTGTCTCTCAGGCTGAAGCGCAAATGTCTCCTGGACGCCTGATCTACCAGGATGTGGTAATAGGCGTCCTTGAGATCTATGGAGCACATCCAAACACCTTTCTCCAGCAGTGGGAGAATGGATTGTAAGGTGACCATTCAGAACTTGGACTTTTTGACTGATCGATTTAGGATGCTGAGATCCAAAATGGGCCTCAAGTCCCCGGTCTTTTTTGGCACCAAAAAGAATCTTGAGTAAGTCCCTAATCCGATCTGGTCTGCGGGGACCGGTTGGATGACTCCTTTTTGAAGCAGCTTTGAGACTTCTAAGGCTGCAATTTCCCATTGACTGGGTGGCGGGTCCGGGATTTTCTTGGACAGCGATGGGGAGTGAGAAAAGGGGATGGCATAACCTCCGGCGATGATTCGAAGCACCCATCGGTCCTGAGTGATACCCTTCCAGGCTTTTAGGTGCCTCGAAAAATGACCCTCGACTGGCTCAGGAGCTGCACAGTTGGGCAATCCTTCAGGGATTGTGGAAGGCTGAAGAGCCACGAACGGACTCGCGGTCTCCAGTGTTGCGGGGGCCTCTGCCACCTCTGGGATGGCGTCTTCCAGAAAAATTTCCCCCTCCTCTGCCTCTAGAAGGGGGATCGTCCTGCTGCGAGGGATAAGACTTCTGGGATTTATGGAACCACATTTTCCCTCCTCTTTTAGCCTTGGGATAAGGCCGAAAGGCAGTGGAAAATCATGCCCCTACGGCAGTCAAAGTCTTACCTTCTTGCTCGCAGCGGGTCAATGTGTCCTTTACCTTGGGTCCAAACAAAGAGGACCCATCAAAGGGAGCGTCAGCAAAGGAAGACTTAAAGGCTTCTGCAAAATGACACAGTCGGAGCCAGGCTTGCCTCCGTAGAGCAACACCCGTACCCGCCGCTCTACTCGTCCCCTCGGCTGCATATGAAATGAGCCTCATGGACGAGTTTGATATCGATGACAGCGTAGCCAACTGAGAGCCAACCGTCTGGGCCAGCTGCTCAGGTAGGTTACCCAAGAGGGTATCTGAAAGCTCCTTGATCAGATCCCTCTGAAATCTAGTGAAGTGCGTTAAATAGTTCAGGGACCTTAAGGTAAAGGCCGCTGAACTGAGGGTGTGCTTCCCGTACCGATCCATGCTCCTAGACTCCTTATTAGGAGGATGGACGGACGTCGAAGCCTCTGCTACATATTGTTGGGTAGCAGATGCCACCACCAAAGCATCTACAGCCACACCTTTGGTCAAAAACTCCTTCTCTGGGGGTGCTGATAAGAACTTATTTGGGCGAGCAGGCACCGGTTCCACAGAGTCTGGATGTTCCCACGCCCTTCGACAGATCAAATCTAGGAGCTCGTCGAAGGGCGGAGACACCCAGGAGGCGGAGGGCTGAGCCCCGAAGGCCTTGAGGAACACCGACTCGTCAGTGGAAGGGGGTTTGGAATGCCAGCTGCCTCGTTGTTTGAGGGCTTCTAAGATGTCTGCAAAGGAGACATCATCCGAGGAAGACTTAGGGGACCCCTCCGCATCATCAAGATCGGTGTCCGACGTGAGAGACTCATCAGGGGAGTCGACGTGCTTCCACTTGCACAGTCTTTTCCTTGGGGGTTCCTCTGAAGAAGCTTCAAAGGGACCTCCAGGAGGGGGGAACCCCCACTGGGGGTGACCTCAGGCCACGGGGCTCTGCTGTCTAGGGACAGGGGGACTACCAAAGACCCAGTCTCCGTGTGTAGGGAAGGTGCTGGTGAGACCGTGGAGGTAGCCAAAGAAGATTTGGCCAAAGCACTCCTCATGGCCCTGAAGGCCGGACCGCCAGAGTCCTGGGAAGGTCCAACTCCCGTGGCCACAACAGTAGACGGTACCCCCGCAGCCGACACACCAAGAGGAAGGCTCAGAACCGAAAACATCAGTCCCGAAGCGTCCCCCCCAGGGCTGACGGAGGAGGTCCATGTACCGAACTCCGACTCGAGAGCCGGGGTTGGAGTAAGGGTCGGGACCGACCCAAAAACCTCCATTGGCTCCACCAGTACCGGCTCCAATGGTGCCGAGGCTGTTGGAGGAGGAACCAGAACTACAGGGTGGGCCATCGGCTCTGAAGCCGAATGGGCTGGAGCTGAAACTAATTTCTGGAATACAGGAGACTGAAACAGTCTTAGGAGCACCCTGTCAATGTCCGAATCCAACATCTTGGAAGATCGGGAGGAGAACGACTGGGTCCAAACCGACTTCTCCATCGGCTCCGAAGGACTGGGGGACCGGCTCCGAATAGACTCGACCAGTATCGGTGCCGAGGGAGATTCCAAAACAATTTCCCTCGGTGCCGAGGAGGGCTTCGGCGCCGAAGGGGAAGAGTCTGAGCCGGCAACCCTCATCGGCTCCAAAATCAGTGGAGCCGATGAAGGTGACCCGCCTCTCGAAGCCCCAGCCATCGGCTCCGAAACCAGAGGAGTCGAGACTGGAGGCATCGAGGCAGACCGTTCCGCCCTCGGCTCCGAAGTCCGTGGAGCTAATGGAGAAGCTTGCCTAGATTTCTTACTGGTCGGTTCCGACGGACTGGTTGGAGCCGACGATTTCTTTTTCTTGGCTGGAGAGGAAGAGGAAGATAAAGCCTCCTCGAAGGAGGGTTTAATCAGCCCTTTCAAGATCAATTTATTCTTCCTCTCTTGGAGGACTCTAAAGGAAAAAGCATGACACACGCTGCAAGACTCCTGTAGGTGTTTGGCGCCTAAACAGTACACGCATAAGGAGTGATCATCGGTGATGGACATTTTATAGTTGCATCTCGTGCACTTCTTAAATCCTGAGGGTCTATGCTCTTTGGACATAATGCCTGTAAACCACTCACTATATCAGTAGAAAAAAACACTATGTATGTCACTGAGTAAAGATTTTAACAACAATAAAACTTTTTTTTTTTTTTTTTAAAAACGAAAGGCCAAAATTAACAAGTACGAGTACAAGAACAACCACAAGGAACACCAAAAAGGAGGGCCAAGAACCCTCTAACTTAAACAGGTACTTGACCTCTCTAAAAATAAGAAGACTCACTAAAGGATAGGGGAAGGCCCCTCTAACTTAAACGGAAACCTTTCCCTGTTCAATCACACAAATTCACCACAGAAAATATCCAAAAACACACTGATACACAATGATAGCTGTTAAAACAGATTTTGGGTAAAGAATAAAGAATTTCCTGACAGGAAAACTTTAAGAAAAAACAGCACTTAGCTCAGCCAAGTTCGAGACCACGTCCTAGCTTGTAAGCGGCAAACGGGATCTGGGGGATTAGTGGTGGTGCATCCTGGGATAGAAAATAGCTCAGCCAATAAGAGGCTTCGCTCTATAGCATAGCGTGCCGAGTCAGAGCCAAGGATTGGCTCCGAGTCCATCAGTAGAGAATGTAGGCGAGATAGGATCACATAACATCACTAGGATCCCTTGACCTTACTATGTTCTGTATTCTATCTTCCTTTTGCCTACTCCAAATTTTTAAGTAAATGCTTGTTTCCCTTGACCATTCTGCTTTTACCTTTGTGCTTTCTCCCCTCCCAGTGCCTACTTAAACATCCCTTTCTTCAAATCTGTGCTTTAATAACTGTTGCTTGCTTGTTTACTGTTAATGCTATAGAATTAGAATGTATAATCTGTTTATATTGCAGAATTTCTGCATGTAGTATTTGGGTACTGACAACTTGGGTTGGGAGGGTGGCCTAATGGTTAAGGTGTTTGCCTTACAAAGACAAGGTGCAGGGTTTGAGTCTCACAAGGGATAATTGGCTAGGCTTGCAAGGGCAGCTAGCTTAGTACTAATCTATGAACCTATTGGGGGGTTGGGAGGGTGGCTTAATGGCTAAGGTGTTTGCCTTACAAAAACAAGGTGCAGGGTTTGAGTCTCACAAGGGATAACTGGCTAGGCTTAAAATGGCTCACAGGGGCAGTTAGCCTAGTACTAAACTATAAACCTATAAACCTATAAACTGCATTCTCTCTTCCTTCTGCTTATTCCAGCTTGGCTAAATGCTAGCGTACCTTGACCTTAATATGTTTTTGTGTTATCTTCTTTTATGTACTCCAAATGTTAGTGTAAATGCATGCTTCCCTTGATCATTTTTCTGTTACCTGTGTTTTGTTTCCCTCCCAGTACATACTTAAAGGCCCCTTTCTCCAAATCTGTGCTGTAAACTAAGCTACTCTCCTTTCTAGCTCCTCAAGCCTCGCTAGGCTTGTCTTCTCTTTCTACTGCTCCCTGTAAACCCAGCAGTCCTTTCTCCAGGTCTTCTACCTTTTCTCTTTCTCACCCTCCAGCCTGCAACTTTCACTGTTTTTTTTTCTCTCTCTGTCTCTCTCAATCCTTTGCCTTCTATTTCACACTTTCTGCTTCTCCCTAATATTCACTACCCTTCCATTAATTGCTCTCTCTCTCTCATCTAGAGAATGTTTTTTACCACCCTTAGCTCACTTTCCTATTGACATTACATCTCTCTTTTATTTTACAGCAGTCACCTACATGGAAAAGTGACCTCAGTCCTCCCCAAACCTGAATACACCTGGCTGACATTCTATCTACTGACCGGATTTCTCTCTATCCAAGGATGGGAGGAAACCAACAAAAACAAAAGAAAAACACCATCACAAGCTATATGCATGTGTCCCAATTGCTTCTTCCATTGCCATTCCAACTGCTGGGCATCCTCCTTGGTCTACGAGTGTGTAGAGCAACTCCTCCCCTAGCGGAACCACCCTGCAGGTTTCTACTGGCCACTGATATCAAACTTGAGTTTGGACCCAAGCTGTTACCCCAGTTTTTGAGCGCTTACTCTACAGCCACCTTGAATTAAAAAGGAACCACCTAACCCCAAGCGGAACCACCCTGCAGGTTTCTACTGGCCACTGATATCAAACTTGAGTTTGGACCCAAGCTGTTACCCCAGATTTGAGCACCGACTATACAGCCACCTTGAATCAAAAAGAAACCACCTAAGTATATGAACTAGTGTCTAACTGCAACAGATAAGGCTGCTGTTTCAAACGCAGTGCATTTTTGTCTAATAAAAGTTTAGCGATCCTAAAGACAGTGTTCAAATTTGATTGTTTGTGCTAGTCACTATGACCTAGACAAGAAGGTTAAGACACCAGCAGCCCCAACCCTGCTCTTTTCTGGCCCATCTCTTCACAGTATACTGTCCACTTCTCCACTTATTCCCTCCCTCTATCTTACTCTTCCCTGGTCTTGTTATGCACTGTTAGCACTTGGGACACTACCAGGAAATTCTACCCTACTTATCTAGAGTGAACTGCCCCATCACTCTCTCCCAAAACCCAATTTCACTCTTGATGGTCTACTGCTCTACTATAACAAACCCCCTGATTCAGCTCACACTAACTACTCCTTGTAAAAGTCCTTATTTTTGACTGTCTAACTGGCTCACTTTCCCTGCCAACAACTCCAGATCTCTCACCATAGCCAGCTACTCTTACTGATATTTTTTTTCTCTCTTTTCTCTGAACAAGGTGGTAGCCCCACTACTCTATGCCTAAACCCCTCCCCCCTGCACCTCATATCCTGCCCCAAGGTTTCACAGGTGCCTACAACCGAGGGCGCCATTTTTAAAATTCCCATTCCCCTTCCAACTGCTGAGTGTCCTCCTTGGTCTATGAGTGTGTAGAGCAACTCCTGTAAGTACTACTTGCTAATGCTCTATTAATCAAACTGTTGAATTGATGCTATGGCTTGTAAATAATGTTTGCTACTGCCTATGCTATGCTAGTACATGCTATCTTAGTAATGTTACGATTGATTATCTCAACCTTACATGCTAATGTTATTTGAGTGTTTTAAAGGAAAACGTTTGCACGCGGTGCTTTCTACTGATGTCGCTTGAGCCTAACGCCATTAAGCAACTGTCTATCTTATGTTACAACGTGTAGAATTCAAACAGCATGTTATTTAGTTAAGCTGTGCATTTCCTTTGGTTACACTCACTAAATGAATAATGAATATTGAATCATAACCTACTGATATGCTCAGTTATTTGTGATTTTTCTCATGTTTCCTATGCTTCCCTGCTAGTGGAACTAGAGATTATCGTGCTATTGTAATTGTGAATGGCTAAACTGTTTTAGAGCTAAGGTTAAGCAGCATTTCAATGCTTTTACATTGTATCTGTACTCGGGGCATATTGCAATTGCGAGTGACTGTATGTGCTGTAGAGCTAAGGGTATAGCAGCAAAGCAATGCATAAATAAGGTTCATGTACTCGGGGCTTTTTTTCCCGCCTAGTCAGAACTCTGCACTGATATACAAATTCTATCAGCTAGCATCTAATTCTGCCTGCCTAAAACACCTATAAAGCTCATAGTTACACAGCAATCAGATATTTAACACAAAGCACTCTGCAATGGTGACGTATTTTGCTTTGTAGAAGTGTTTTTGTCTGTAGGGCATTTAGCATACATAACTGTTAGCCTGAATCTTGATAGCTCCTGACATACTGTAGTCTCTGCCCTGTAAAAGTGATACAATGTTTTTCAATATTCCAAAATAATTAAGGGATTACAGTCAATATTGTACTTTGTTTGACTCTTTTTACCTAATGCTGCTTCTGAACTAACTCCCATCCTCTTGTCTTGTAGCCCCTAGCGGAACCACCCTGCAGATTTCTACTGGCCACTGATATCAAACTTGAGTTTGGTCCCAAGCTATTACCCCAGTTATTGAGCTATGACTCTACAACCACCTTGAATAAAAAAGAAACCACCTAAGTATGTGAACTAGTGTCTAACTGTAACAGATAAGGCTGCTGTTTCAAACGCAGGGCATTTGTCTAATAAAAGTTTAGCAATCCTAAAGATAGTGTGCAAATCTGATTGTCTGTGCTAGTCACTACGACCTAGACAAGAAGGTTAAGATGCCAGCAGCCCCAACCCTGCTCTTTTATGGCCCATCTCTTTACAATATACTGTCCACTTCTCCGCTTATTCCCTCCATCTTACTCCTCCCTGGTCTTGTTATGCACTGTTAGCACTTGGGACACTACCAGGAAATTCTACCCTACTTATCTAGAGTGAACTGCCCCATCACTCTCTCCCAAAACCCCATTTCACTCTTGATGGTCTACTGCTCTACTATAACAAACCCCCTGATTCAGCTCACACTAACTACTCCTTGTAAAAGTCCTTATTTTTGACTGTCTAACTGGCTCACTTTCCCTGCCAACAACTCCAGATCTCTCACCATAGCCAGCTACTCTTACTGATAGTTTTTAATCCTTTTCTCTGAACAAGGTGGTAGCCCCGCTACGTTTGCCCTTGCTATGCTCAGGCTCACTTCGCTCCCCTACCCCATTTCCACCCACCCCGATATCAATTACATTTATACTTACCAACCACACCCAATCACACACACCCTAACTGCCAATGAACCTATTACACCACACACACAATTTCCATAGAAAAAAACTCCACCACACTCTTCTTACCTCCACCTTATAATCACACACCACACACATACTCATAAACATCAAACCTGTTCACAGCACAGTCTATCTCAAACTATATAAGATGTACTCCTCACAACTATCCCAACTACTGAAAGCAGTACTCCACTTACTACCACTCTTTATTCTACTCCTACTCTCCCTCCTCTCCTCCTACCACACTCAACTCCAAATCGTTCACTCACCCCAATGGCAAACAGAAGCTATATACAGTAACTTAAAACTTAAAAACTTCCCTAACTCACGCAGTGACCTCAACTCCCACCAACCCTTCTCGTACTTATAATATAAACTAACAGTCAAATCCAGCCCCTACTTCTCTGCTAGAGAAGCTAAAATAGTATATAAACTATCTAAATTCTATCTTTACCTACTCCACCCTCTCACCCGACGAGGCGATATACACCCCAATCCAGGCCCCACTACAACCACCAATACCAACCCTACTCAACAAAACCCCCTCTACCACAGGCCTACCTAATCACTCCTGTTTCTTAACATAAATGTAAGGAGCATAACTAACAAAATACAAGACCTTCACGCCCTAATAGCACTATATCAACCTGATACAGCAGTATTAACTGAAACTTGGCTTAAACCACAACACCATAATAATGAAATTACAAAGATAGACAAGAAAAGAAAGGAGGTGGCACTGCAATACTATTTCAAAGTCACCTCACCTTAGAACAAATAGACTACAACACCCAAGAAGTTAAAGGCATAGAACTAATCATTGTTAAACTAAAACTTAACAACAATAAAAATATAATTATTACAGGGGCTACATCCCACCAGGTAATAACATCCCTATCATGGAGAACCTGCTAAGTTGGATCTCTACCTCCCTTCCAAATGAAACCATACTACTAGTAGACTTTAATATTGACTGGGCAAACTGCTCCAGCCAAAACCCAATTGCCCACATCAAACTACATGGATTCATCCAAGTAATATCCACCCCAACCAGAACCGACAAAGCTTCCAAATGCAAATAAATCCTCAATTGGATTCTGCTATCCAACCCAACTCTAGCACAACAATCTGGATGTCTGCCTGATAGTATAAATGACCACCTACCAACCTACTTAATTAGGACTAGACTACATAACATCAGCCAACCCATCCTCAGTGTCATCCGCAATAAAAATAACTTTTTACCCACTAACTTCATTAATGCACTAAAATGTATCAATTGGAACCCCTTAAAACTACTATCTCTAGATGAAGCCATGCAATACTTCAACTCTACATTCCTAGATATCCTAAACTTTTATGCTCCCTCCCATACCATAAGAGTAAAAATAAACTAACCAAAGATATTAAAACTACTATGAAAGAAAAGGACAAAGCCTGGATCCAGTTTCAAAAAAAAACAAAACTGCTAATACAAAGCAAATCTACTTTGAACTCCGCAACAAAGCAAAGAGACAAGTTAGACAGGATAAAATTAACTACTATAAAACCATGCATGAAAAACATGCTCATAACCCCAAAAAATTCTGGCCCACTTTAAACAGTATAATGCACCCAGGAAAGGCCCCTACTCCAACCCCAGTACTACCAAATGACCACAGTAACATTCCCACTCAATTCAACAAATTCTTTACAGAAATAGTTCAAACCCTTGCTAAGGCTCAGAATAGCACTAATAGCTCCACAACAGTAAACCCCCTTCCAGCCCCAAATACAAGCCTAAATAACAACATCTCTAACTTTTCCCTACAACCAGTACCCACCAAAGTAAACTACCAGCAGATTTCCTATAAATAGCAGCACAGGCAATAGCTTACCCAGTGTCCATACTCATAAATAGATCAATTGCAGAAAGTAAGGTTCCCACTGTGGAAAACATCTCACATTATTCCTCTACACAAAGGAGGTAACTCCTTAGAACTCATCAACTATCGACCTATAGCAATCCTATCACCTCTATCCAAAATATTAGAAAGAGTTGTGCACTCGCAAATACTCCAGTATCTCCTTTAAAATAATTTACTTTCCAAAATCCAGCATGGCTTTAGACCCTCCCAAGTATCCATAGGAGTGCCACAAGGGTCTATCCCTGGCCCAATGATCTTCTCACTATTTACCAATCAAATCTCCTCTTCCTCAGTCAATGCCACTGTAGTATAATATGCAGATGACACAACCCTTGTTTGTGCCTCCCCCACCTTGAAAGAGCTATAAACCTTGACCCAGAACAATTTTTTTACTCTAGCTGAAACCTGGTTCACTAACATTAAACTGATTCTTAATCCCAAAAAAATTAATCTATTGGTTTTTAGTCCTGGTCGATCCTCTCCCCTAAACAATGATTTCACCATCAAGTCAAAGGATAACATCCAAATCACCCCCACTACTTACACAAAGCTATTAGGTGTTGAAATCGACAATAATCTAAAATTTGATACTCACATAGCCCAAACCAATAAGAAAGTAAATAAAAAACTAGGACTTCTCTATAGGAATAAGCAATATATGACCAAGCAAACCAAAGCAACCATAGCGAGGACTCATCTCTTGCCCATCCTTCTCTACGCCTTGCCTGTCCTAACTAATCTACGCCAAACAGACCTAAAGAAAATTGAATCTTGTTACAACAAGATTGCAAAATTTGCAGCAGAAGCTTCATACAGATCCCACCATTGTCTTGCCTTGAAGCAACTCAACTGGCTCAAGCTCCCTCATCTACTTCTACTCAACCAACTTTCAACAGCTTATAAACTCTTCCTGAAAACACCCCTTCCCTCCAGGGGATAATTCAGCCCTACATTCCCACAAGACCTTTAAGATCCAGTTGCCAGAATCTCATAAAGGGCATCAAACATAACAACGATGCCGAGAAATCTCTATTCGCCTACACCATTGCTAGAACTTGGAACTCCCTACCAAGCCAGATAACCTCCACTGTATCTACCAGTCAATTTAAACATCTCCTAAAAACCCACTACATAGATAACTGGCTATGCCCATGCTACTCCCCGGGATAGTTCCTATTGCCAACTAGGCACAATACTATACAGTAGGTTCCATAACATACTACTGTAGAGTATTAATTTACATCCCAACAAAACTACACAACAGAATATAAAATATCAAAATAAAGCTGTCTGTTCCATGCACAAAGACAATTATGTCATTCTTACTTAATAGCCACAACTCCTTATTTAGCACAATACTACATAACTAGGAGACGATTATAGGTGTTACTTTTAGAAACTTAAGTCTTGCTTATACATTGTTTGTGCTTTTTAAACTTTCTGTAAGTTTATGTATTGATTATAACCATTTAATTGAAATCCTTGCCTGAAATGTAAGGACTTTTGTTTGTTTTGTTTGTTTGTTTTTTCTTTTGCTTTGGAGATTTTCTCCCTGGGCCTCTGCTGAAAATGGATTTGTATCCAGTCGGACTTTCCCTGTCAACAAATGTAAAATAAAATAATAAAATAAATAAAATTTTTCCTCACCTGGGGTTAAAAGCATTTTTTTGTTTTTTTTTGCAAATTAAACTAGGCTGTGGTGTTCACACATATTTCTTGGCTCATTAACCCCCACCACCACCACCATATTTCTTCCACTACCACTGAGTATGCATCTGTCTTCCTAGCCTCTGTATCACTTTGGCACCTAGCTAATTTCAGGAAAGCTTGCTAAAGGCTAAGACTTTACTGCCTGTCTCCTCTCTTTTCTAAACCAATGTTTCACTTCATACATTTTCAACATCTGTCTTCACTCACCTAGTCTCTCCTCTCTAAACACTGTTCTCTTCACTGATAAATGTAAGTGCAAGTCCCATTTATAGGTTTTTTTTTTGAAGCATAGCGATCTTTTTCTCCTGGCTCTGCCCGCTCTCTTCACTCTTGCTTCGCTCGGGCTTGTTCCATTCCTCTGCCCGACCCTCATTCCCACCCACCCCCACTTTCTTTAGATGTAGACTCTTACACACCACACCCCTTCCTCCTATCCAACCAGTCACCCTCTCTAACTAATCTAACACCTGCTTCACTCCTATAACCACTCCCACCTATATCTCCTCCCTTACATTCTCACTACTCCCCCTTCTCCTCCTCATACCTACTTTTCATTTCTAGTCACAACCTCTCTGCTTTCTCTGCTTTCACTACTATTGTTCACTGCATTCTTGACTCATCTAGCACTCTTCCCTCTCCCTACCTACTCTCCAGTCATATGACCACTCAATCCCTTCACCACCTTTCTCTTCTTCCTCTCTCTTTAACAACCTTACCATTCATCAATCTACTATCAAACCCCCTCACCTACTCTCCCCTATACTCCTAATACTCATACTATTTCTTACTCACAATTAATCTCACCCTCTCTCTTCCCTATTTCACCATCTGACCTCTTCATAGTTCCTACTTGTTCTAACTCATCTCTCTCTTCTGGTCAGAAACCTTGATTTCCTACTACCCTGATACTCTCTTCTCTTCTCACTTTCGACAACACTCTTCTTTTAGATGGAGACATCCATCCCAACCCAGGGCCTCCCACCTCTTCCTTGCACAATATCACTACTCATAACCCTCCCCCTCACTTACCCCTTCCTATAGTAATAACCCTTCCAAATCTCTAAAAATCATCTCTTTAAATATTCAAAGTATTTTAAATAAAGTAACATACCTGCACTCCTGGAAATCTAACACATCTCCTCACATTCTTGCCCTATCAGAAACTTGGTTGAAACCGCACATCCTTAACACAGAACTCTTACCTCCAGGTTATAACATCTTTCACTCAGATAGAATCAATAAACAGGGAGGATGGGTTGCTATCTTCTACTCTGAGCTACTTAACCTGTCCCCTCTCTCCATCTCTGTTCCCTGTTTCTTACCTGCTGAAATACTCATAGTAAATTGCCACCTCAACCCTCTCAAAACATTTGCCATAGTCTCTATATACCTTCTACCTTGCAATAATATTCCCATCCTAGAGAACATCCTGTCCTGAATCACTCACCATATCCTTTATGAAACTATCATATTTGGAGACACTAATATAGACTGGACTAAACTGTCCCCCTCATCCCATACCCATACTCTTAACCTTCATGGTTTTCACCAACACATCTCCACCCCTACTAGAATAAACAAAAATTCCTCATCTGGACCCATCCTTGACTGGATCCTTACTTCAGTTTCTCAACTCTACCATAATGCCAGTATACTTCCCAACTCATTGAGTGACCACTCTCCAATCTTCATACACAGATTTACCCAACACTCACCTAAAGACCCTGCTTACAGGGTATGCCAAAACCTTACCCACTTTGATCCAGACACTTTTAACTCCAAATTTTCTGATATTAATTGGTCCTTCCTCTAACACTTCCCTCTCAATGAGCCAGTATATTCCTTCAATAAGATTTTCCTTGACACACTTGATTCTGTTCTGAAAAATCAAAATCAAATCCAACTACACCCCCTGGCTAACAAAACAAACCCACTCAATCATGCACATTCCTCCTGGAAAGCCTGGGTTAAAAAAGTCCCTTCTCTTACTGCAGATATACAGAGAGCTCAGAAACCTGGTTAAAAAACTTGTCAACAAAGACAAGAGAGCTTTTTTTTTCCTCTAACCAAAGTAGCCCATACACAAATCCACATAAATTCTGGACAACCATCAACAACATACTCCACCCAGGTAACCCCATTACTCCAAACCCCTTTCCAAACAACACTGCTTCTTAAACTATATTCCTCCTTAACAACTGTTTCATAAAAACTATTCAAAACCTCACACTTAATACACAAAACAGTACATCTCACTCAACACCTCCACTACCCCATAAAAAACTCTCCTCAATGCTTTTCCTTTCCAACCAGTCCCAATTACTACAA
Organism: Protopterus annectens; assembly: GCF_019279795.1. NCBI lineage: Eukaryota > Metazoa > Chordata > Ceratodontiformes > Protopteridae > Protopterus > Protopterus annectens. The sequence continues at coordinate 531,156,996 of NC_056745.1, forward strand.
TTAAATCTCTCCTTAACAAACTTAAATCCTGCTCTCCCTCAGCAGACCAACTACCCCCTCATTTCCTAAAATAGCTGCACAATCCATCACCTACCCTGTCTCTATTCTTATTAACTGTTCCATCTCAGAAGCCCTGGTCCCTTACATTTGGAAATTATTCTATACTATCCCTCTTCACAAAGGTGGCAACTGTACAGATTCTTCTAACTTTAGACCAATTGCTATCCTGTCCCGCCTATACAAAATCTTGGAAAAGTGCATCCATGTTCAGCTACTCAAACACATTCTCAATAACAATCTTCTCACTCCTACCCAACATGGCTTTAGGCCCCACCATAGCACTTCTACTGCATTACTGTCATTTATCCAAATAATTGCTGAAGCCTATGACAATAACCTCCTCATCTCCAGTCTTTTCCTCAATCTTTCAAAGGCCTTTGATACTGTCTCTCATTCTAAACTTCTAACTAAATTCTCAGACCTACATCTCTCTACGTCCTCCATCAACTGGTTCTCTAGCTATCTCTCTGGCAGGCTTCAATCTGTCCACTGGCAAACTGTCCTCTCTCCATTCCTCCCTGTTAATACTGAAGTTCCCCAAAGATCAATTCTGGGCCCCCTCATGTTTAATATATTCACTAATAAACTTCACTATGCTACTAACCTCTCTATACTTCTACAGTATACTGATGACCCCACCCTCATTACCTCTGCCCACAACATCCCTGATCTACTAGCTCTCACTCAACAAACCTTTTCGTCTCTTGAAACCTGGCTCTCTGATAACTAACTCATATAAAAAAACCTCCTTCTCTTCCTCCCTAAAACACTTGATCAGCACAAAGCTTCTTTCTCTATATCCTGTCTCAACAATGCCATTATTAAACCTGAACCCCATACTAAACTACTTGCAGTTATCATTGTTGATGAATTAAAATTTGATATTCATATTTAACAACAAAGTATAAAAAAGACCCACCAGAAATTGGACTTCTCTTTCGTAATCAAAATCTTCTGCCACCCTCCTCAAAAACCCTCCCTCACTCAGGCCCTACTCCTCCCCTGCCTTCTTTATGCTGCCCCTGTCCTTACTCATGTTCAAACATCTCTTATCACTAAACTAGAAAAACTTATAACAAAATTGCCAGATTTGCCACCAACCTTCCTTACAAATCTCACCACTGTCTTGCCCTTAAGTCACTCCAATGGCCAGAATTCTCCAAACAGCTACTTATACCCCAGCTACATATTGCACACTCTATTCTACATGAACCCTGATCCTGTTCCTCCATCTCCAATTTAGTCTCCTTCTATAACCCCCCCTCATCACCTCCGTACTCTCAGTAAACACCTCCTTCAGTTATACAAACCCAAAAAACATTGGTAAGACCCTTTACAAATACTCTGTAGCCCATGCTTGGAATTCACTCCCTCTCAACATAAGAAGTAGTCAGCATAAATACCTGTTTAAGAAAGAACTTAAACTTTTTCTCCTGATGACTTGGTCATTCCCTTGTCGAACCCCCACTTGAACTACTCTCCTCGCTTCTCATCTTTCTGCTTTTCCCTATCAACTCTTTTTCCTCCTTGTACTTGCTCTAGCAAACTGTATTCATACTGTACTCCTTGGTGTAATATTCTCTAAACCTTTTAATTGTTATTTGGCCTATGCTATATGCTGCTGTTCTCATATTTTGGAAATTGTACTTAACTATTTTATCTATGCATTTTACTGCTGTGCACACATTTTTGACTTGTACTATATTTCTGTGACCCTACTTCAATATTTTGTAAATATTATAATTACTTGTATTATTTATGGAGCTTTTCTCCTTGGGTCACCACTAAAAATGGGCCCCTGGCTCAGCTGGACCAACCTGATTAACAGATGTCAATAAATAAATAAATCAGTTTAACATGTGCTTTTGGAAAGTTTTTAGAAAAAGTTGCATTGCACCTATTGATACATAATAAGAGAGGGTATGAATTTATTTTATTTTATTTTATTTAAGTTTGATGACCGCGGTAGTCTACTGGGCCAATAAAGAGCCCGTTTTCAGTGGAGAGCCGGGGAGAAAAGTTCCAAGAATTACAGTTACAATGAATTACAGTTTAAATGATTAGGATATTGCAAAAACAAAACACACAATAGTATGTACAGAAAAAACGTATTCACATAAGAATAAACAAATTAGTCAACGATCATGGAGTACATATTGACAATGGCTACTAGTCATTGGCAGTTAGGTAGACTGAAAAAATTACAGGATACATAAACATTTTGTCAGAGTTCTTAGCAAGGACATTTGTAAAATATACAGCTGCTAGGTCCAATCAGGATTATGTGAAAATGTATTGCGAGGGGATAATAAGTGTTATACTATATGTAATGTAAGCAAAGTAAGATATTAATTAGTTTAGTTTTAGACAGGGAAGAGCCATCACTACAAATCTGATTATGTTTTATAATCTGGTTTTCAAAGCTGTGTATTGTGTAGAATATCAGGAAGGAATTATGCAAGTAAAAATGGGAAGTGAAGAGTATTATTAGATGTTGGATTAAATGTTGTTTGGTTGGTGAGTTGAAAGAATATCAAGTGTTAAGATCAAAGGGTATGAACAGATATTATTCAGAATTCATAAGGAAGTCCCGCAAGGATTGGTACTGAGACCAGTGCTTTTAAATGTATTTATGACGGCAATGTCAGCTACAGATAATTGCTGGATTCAGAAGTTAGCTATCAATGCACAAACTGCGATTGTCATCCCTTTGCACAAAGGTGGTGCCACTACTGACCCTGGAAACTATCACCCTATTAGCTTGACAAGTCTGATCTGTAAGGCCATGGAGCATATTATTACAGACCTCATAAACAAGGACATAGGCAATCTCCAAGCACTTGACCCCACCCAGTTCGGATTCGTCAAGGGCAGATCTTGCCTGTTGAACCTGGTTGACATTTTTGAGACTGTCACCAAGGCACTGGATGAGGGAAAGTCAGTACATACAGCTTACTGTGACTTGGCTAAAGCCTTTGACACAATCCCCCACTTCGGCATCATCAGAAAGATAACAGAACTTGGAGTAAATCCCTATCTCATCGGGTGGGTGGCCAACTGGCTCACTGATAGGACCCACAAGGTCAAAAATAGGTGCTACTACCTCAGACAGCAGACCTGTCACTAGTGATGTTCCCCAGGGATCTGTCCTGGGACCCCAACTGTTTGGCATCTACTTCTCAGAGGTCCAAGAAAAGACAAAAGGCCTGTGGCTGACCAATTCTGTGGACGACTGTAAGTTGGCCTTAAGTTAAACACAAAAAACATGCATTATGATACCATTCAGCAAAAACACAGCCCCTACTGATTACCACATTAGCAGCAACCCCCTAAGCATACAACCTGTGGTGAGAGACCTGGGTACACAAGTTGACAACAGTCTCACATTTGACCATCATGTAAAGCCCTTTACTTGGTTCATCTCATAAGTAAAAGGACTGCATCCAGAAAAAAAGGAGGTTATTACCTCTCTGTACTCCTCCCTCATTAGGCCAATGATTGAGTACAGTGCCCCATTTAGTATGTACCTCTCCAAACACCTGCACCAACTGGAAAGGGCACAGAAATACCTCACAAAAAGAATCCATGTCCTCCAACACCTGTCCTATGTGGACAGGCTCAAATCACTATCACTCTACTCTGTATCATACAGATTGCTCAGAGGTGATCTGTGTCTCGCCTACAAGGCAATCTCAGACCCTGCTCTACTAGAGATGCACCATAGCCATAAATCTAACTCCTCGTGTAGTACCCCATCAAAAGACTTAAATCTAATATGTGACATTAAGAAAACCTGCTGGAGTGACAGGTTTGTCTCCCAAAGGCTACCCCGTCTCTGGAATAGACTCCCCATACATGTCAAACAAAGTATGTCGCTGACGCTCTTCAAGTGCAACCTTGATGAGTGGATGGGCACCCACAAATTTGTCTCAGGGTTTCCACCTGTGTCCTTCATTAACAGGGGTGACAGGTGCTGATTGAGGTTTCTCATTTGGGGATAAACTCATGACTAGGCTTGTAAGGGCCCCAGAGCCATTAGCCTAGTAATCTCCTATGATCCTATGAAACAGGAGGAATGGTAACATCTTTATGGGACTGTAATAATGTACAGAGTTACCTAAACAAACGCTGAATTTGGTCTGTGGAACACAGGATAGGTCCTGATACCAAACATGCATGGTCTTATCTATGGTTGGAAATAATAGAAACTACCCATATGCTATAAAAGAGTTGGGAGTAACTGTGGAATGCACTTCAATATTAATAGGTGAATGACATAGTTAAAAAAATTAGTTCTAGTACCACAGTATAAAACAATGGTAAAACTAGTAATAGATTGTAGTTTTGAATGGCTACATCTGGAGACAGGAAAAAGTACAAACATTTTATACAAACTTGTAAGAAATAGAAATAAATTCTATAGAGAAATATTAATGGAACTTAAACTGCATTCAGTACTTACAGATATTTAAAATGGGCATAAAATACAACTAAGCCTGACATTTTAAAAACTATGGAAGGATTAGAGATGATGGCTCACCAGTGTGGAACACGAAATAACTTGTTAAGATTGGACAGATACAGTACTATAATGAAAATAAACTTTTTACAAGTAAGATTGTCTAGGACATGAGATAAGTTTGTACTATTAACAAGGCAGGGAGTTTACAAGTATTTTAAAAATATCTGGGCATTTTTAATGGAGATACTGTGTTTCAGATGAGGAATTTCAGAGGATGGCTCTTTACATGACCAAATGGAAATTGATGTTGTGATGATGAATTTAGTTAGCGCATATGCTCCACAAGTTGGCGTGCAATGAATGAGAAAGACAAATTTTGGAGCAAGTTACATGAAGTGATGGAGAGAGTACCCAAGGGTGAGAGATTGGTGATTGGAGCAGATTTCAAAGGGCATGTTGGCGAATGGAACAGAGGGGATGGGTAGGTATGGTGTTAAGGAGAGGAAGGATTTTGCGAAAAGGATGAACATGGCTGTGGTGAATATATATTTTAAGAAGAGGGAGGAGCATAGGGTGACATATAAGAGTGGGGGAAGATGCACACAGGCGGATTATGTCCTATGCATGAGGGCCAGTCTGAAGGAGATTGGAGACTGCAAAGTGGTAACGAGGGACAGGGGGAGAGCATAGTTAGGCAGCATAGGATGGTGGTCTGTAGGATGACTTTGGCAATGAAGAAGAAGAGGAGGAGAGTGAGGGTGGTGCCAAGGATCAAATGGTTGAAGTTGAAAAAGGATAACTGTAAGGTGGGTTCAGGGAAGAGCTAGACAGGCACTGGGTGGCACTGAAGAGCTAACAGATAGCTGGGCAGCCGCAGCAGAGGTGGTAAGGGTGACAGCTAGAAAGGTGTTCGGTGTGACATCTGGACAGAGGAAGAAGGACAAGGAGACCTGGTGGTGGAATGAGAAAGTTCAGGAGAGTATACAGAGGAAGAGGTTGGTGAAGAAGAAGTGAGGTTGTCAGAGAGATGAAGAAAGTGGACAGGAGTACAAGGAGATGGGGCATATGGTGAAGAAGCAGGTGGTGAAGCATATGGTGAGTTGTAAAAGGTTGGACACTAAGGAGGGAGAAAAATACCTATAGCAATTGGCTAGACAGAGGGACCAAGCTGGAAAAGATGTGCAGCAGGTTAAGGTGATAAAGGATAATGGGGAAAATGTACTCACAAGTGAGAAGAGTGTGTTGAGGAGATGGAAAGAGTACTTTGAGGGGCTGATGAATGAAGAGAATGAGACGGAGAAAGTTGGATGATGCAGGGGAAGTGAATCAGGAAGTGCAATGGATTATCAAGGAGGCAAGTAAGGACAGCTATGAAGAAGATGAAGAATGGAAGGGCTGTTGGTCTAGATGACATACCTGTGGAAGCATGGAGGTGTTTAGGAGAGATGGCAGTGTTTTTTTTTAACCAGATTGTTTAACGAAATCTTGGAAAGTGAGATGATGCCTGAGGAGTGGGAGAAGAAGTGTATTAGTACCAATTTTTAAGAATAAGGGTGATGTGCAGAGTCGTAGTAACTGCAGCAGTGGCGGCTCGAGGCATCGGACTGCAGGATTGCAGCCCCCCAGCTGTGTGAAGAAAAAAAAAAGAACACGTGTTGTAAAATAAAAATTATAAATTAAAACTGGATAACTTGTGCTGTAAAAATGAGTCCGACTGACTTGCAAAGTCCGAAAACTCGAACTGCACATGCTCGTTGTTTGGCGAGTTCCGGGGTTTTTTTTTTTTTTTTTTTAGTTTCTCTGTAAAGTTGGACTGTCTCAGATTGTTGTAAAGGCAGTCAAGATTATGGAGAGTTCTGCATCAGTCTCTGATGCCCAGAAATCTGTGCGATAACTGCACAGTAAAGTGGAGGGGGGGACAGACTGCCACAGTCACGTACGTGACGTGAATGGCAGGATGGCTACTCAGGCAGTACAGGAAAGGTACTTTTGCTTACTTGCTTGCTACCGTACAGTACGCGGGTGTGCTAGTTCAATACCATTTGATTCAATCATCTGATTACAAAACAGTTTTCTTTGGGCGCTTGCTACAGGGAAAGATTTCTGGATTCCTGACCAAGCTCATTAAAAAAAGCCTACTTAACCTTACTGCATTTGTTGTTCGGAATCGTGACGGAAATGGACAGTCTCAGTCACTCATCATTTCATTTTTTTACTTGAGGTAAGTCAAGAGCCTTATAGAAAGAACCACTAAAGGCGGGGTATCATAGTATATTATTCACTAGTCCTGTTTGCACTGATTAGTTATGTTGGGCTTTTTTTGAGAATTAGAGCATTACTAGAATGTTTTCCTCAAGCACCTGAATTCCTTGTTTCAGATGTCAGATTAATGACATATATGGTACTCTAAACTTGTACATATTTTCTATTTAATATATTCATGTTCTGGATGAGATGATACAAAGTCATTTATATTGTGGTTTGTTCAGGTAAATGGCTGAAATTAATAGCATGTATTTTTATCTATTTAATTTCACTCCTGGCCTGAGTCTGAAATTAAACACTTTGTTTAGCACTGTGTTTTATTTTCCATTTAATCTATCCATGTTCTGGATGAGATGATACTATTAAACAATCAGTGCTATATGCCTATTAAAAATTAAAACAATATAAAGTATCCCTGATTTTACTTGCCATTTTCCTGGTTTAGTAGTTGTAGAGTGAAGTGTGAGTCAGACGTATGAAATTGAAGGAACTGTCTGGTGCTCACATTTTGGTTATCTGCACATTACCTTAAACAATCAATGATATGCCCTTATTCATAGGCGGAATGTAGGTACTATCAGTTGCAGGAACTCGTCTACCATTATGGCAGATTCAGATTTTTTTCTTTTTTTGTTTAGAACCTGCATTGTCAGTCAATAGTACTGTGCAAGAGTCACCTTCCCAGAAAGAGTGTGCATTAGCAGTCATAATATAGTGATGACAAAATCAGTGACTAAATTAATATTTTATGTTTACGGTGTTTATATTTAGTGGTTATTATTCTTGGCCTCCCCTATCCCTTTACATTCCACTGAATTGTGCCATCTGTAATAGCTGACCTAATACCTTCCTGCATAAAGGAGGAAATAGTAGCAGGTTAGTATATAAAATAAATGGAGATTTTCATTTTTATAGAAAAGGGGGAAAGAGTTTAAAATTAATTGATGTTGAATCGAATGTAACATTGAATATTTATAATGTTTATCATTTATAATGCACTTCTTCACATATGAGCTGGATCTTTTAAATAAATAAAAAATGGCATAGAACAAGAGGAGTCATTGTGTTGCTTCAAGGTGAAACGACTTTATGTCTAATAGACTGATACTGCAAGAGCCAAAAGTATGTAAATTATTAATTTAGAAGTTTGTTCAGTTGCAGTTTGAACTGAAAGTGTGTGTGTGTGTGTGTGTGTGTGTGTAGACTTTCACATCACATTTTTAGTCGTTTTTTCATAAAATTGTGGTTTTCTGGCAAAGTAGTGGTAAATCATTAAAATTTGAAGTTAGAAAATAATGACAGACATTTCAGTTTCAGATTTCATACCCTTCAGAAAATTCATACTAATGCAATACCTACTATTCTATTAACTTTCTAAGTTTGTAAGAGCAATATTTAAAAAAATGTCCTTATTTTTGGCCCTTTGTCCTACTTTTATTTATGGCTTTGTCCATATTTCTTGCTCTGAGGTTGAGAGTATGACAAATGTGTCAGGGCCATCACCGTCAGCCAGAGACATTTCAAATTGTGACATACTTGTACCCCTCTCCCCCATGTGGTGACTCTGGATGTGTCCAAGCAAGGAAAGGAGCAGTTATGCAGTGTACATGTGCAGAGTATCCCTCCATCTAAGGTAGACACAAGTACAGTGGCTTTTTATCTGTCCTTGATTTTGCAGAATGTTCTAATTTTCTGTCATATTTTTATACTGTTGATTTATGCTTCTTATTATTCAGAAAATGCATGTCATTGGCTGCATCTTACTTGGTACTTTTATAAAGCTGAATATAAATTATAATTAGAACTGCAGTGCAGTGATTTAAGTTGAATGTTGCTTGTTTTTTTTTATACTTGATTTTGACTGGCATTCCAGTAATGTATTTAAAAAGTAATTTATTTTTTCATGCCTCCAACCACTGTTTCCATCCAGATATTAAGTAAGCTGTTATGTAGCCAATGCACTGAAATAATTTTTTTTCTTCTACACTTCATTTTGTCTTGATTGGACTCTCATAATGACAGTTTGCCACCCACGGCAGCGTATTTAATTAAAGCCCCAGTTTTTGTGGTTTTGAGCATAGCCTCACCCCTTTCTAGTTGGCCACATCCCTTCCTGCTGGCCCCACCCATTCAGTTGTCTCCTGCAGCCCCCCCCCTTTGATTTGAAGTCACCAGCTGCCACTGAACTGCGGAGGGATAAAATTGATCAGCCACAGGATGAAGTTATGGGAGAGAGTAGTGGAAGCTACATCAAGAATGAAGGTGATGATTTGTGAGCAACAGTATGGTTTCATGCCAGGAAAGAAGACTACAGATATAATGTTTGCTCTGAGGGTGTTTCTTTTTCATGCATTTGCAAAATAGCTAGTTGTTTTTTCCATTAGCAGTACTTTTAGTTGGGCACAAGGAGTCTGCAGATGCAATAAATTAAACATTTGTCTGAATATTGTGCTGTAAGTGAAATCTACAAGGTACCATACAATTAACTGTTAGAGTGTTATTGGCAAGCAGTTCACTGAAATAAAATGAAGTTTGAAACCATAGGAAGTAAATAGCTATACAAGTAGTTGCCTCTCCAACAGCTGTAGTAATTCTATGCATTAAATATAACCATGTGCAATTTCTTTACTTCTGGGTAACCAGTGCACTTTCTCTTAAGGCTAAATGCTAATGTTTACTGAAAGCATGGAAGTTGTTTTTCACTTCTGGGAGGGAAACAGAGAGGAGAGAAGAGAAGAACAGATAATATGTGAAAATGGGAACATAAGTTTTAACATGCACTTTAGCATGGTCAATCTTCATTGTAAACCAGGTAATGCATGTGGGTGCAGCCACTGATTTGTGACACCTGCACCTGTTTGGAAGGGTAAACTTCCTTTTTTGGAAAAGTGTACAGATGTATGTGTTTACTGTGAGTTAAAGGTGGTAGAGAATTTTGAAAATGTATTTAGTGTTTTGTTTCTTGAGTCAACTATTGGAGAGAAAGGTCTAAGAAAATTTGGCATGGATTCAAAAATAGATGAGAAGAAGCAACTAAGTACAAAATCAGTGTGCAAGCAAACTACAAGTTAGAAACATACTAAAAAAACACTATGTGGTATGAATAGCTATTTATCAGAATAACTGCTTTGTCAACATTAACATGGAATTTAAATGGCCTTACAGATATAGACAAAGAGTAAATAGTATGAATTATATTAAGAACTTTAGTGTGCAAATTGCAATGTTACATGAGACACATGTGCATCTGCATTTGCATAGGGAGGATGCTTAGCACAGTATTAGAGACAAAAAAGGGAGTAGTAATGCTGATTGTGACAAGGAAACCAACAGTGGCAGAAGACAGAAAAAAAGTATAATGTAGATTTTTGGTAGGGAAAGAGGGTTATTGCTGGCAGATATTTATATTCCACCTAAAAATATTGTTAACTTGCTTAGGGGAATTTTGGGAGAAATAATAGGTTTTCAGTAAGGAAAATTATCTATTGTTGAAGACTGGAAGCTAATTTGCAATAGTAACAATGTAATAGGGGATATTGAAGGGGAAATAAAAAAAACTGTGTATATTTCTGAAGATATATAAGTAAATCACGTACAGAAGAAGAACATTCACTAGCAGGAATTTAGATGGAATTTACACATTATTTCCCAATGTACAATAACTGGACCAGATTGGATAGAAATTGTATTTCACAGGAGCATGAGCACTTAATTCAAAGCTCTGAGAACTATCTAATAACTATAACAGATTATGCACCAATAAAATGTAAGATAAAGATGCAGGTAGTAATAATAAAATGAGACAGTGGCATTTTCCTATTTATCAGGAACACAAGGAATGGTTAGCAGATATGAAGAAAGAGTTAATAGGGAGGATATTACTTCAGAAAGGCTAGCTAGTGTATGGGATTAAATAACAACAGAGATTTAAAAACATGCCATAAACAAGAGGAAAAACAGATCTGAGAAGGAAGGAAATGGTCACGGAAAAAAAGTGATTTTCACAGAGCTAGAAGTGGAGCAATTGAAGAGTGTTAAAAGGAAAATAAGGAACATTTGAATAATTCATGAGTTTAAAAGGTTGCTGTTGGGCAACTATTTTTTGATAGCTCCAGATTGCAAAAACATTAAGCACAATGACTTAAGCAACAGAAAGTAGATACAGTTTAGCCAAGTTTAGGAAGTAAATGAGTTTAAGAACATTTGCTCAAACAGAGGAATGTAGAAACCAGGAAAAGGTAGAATTCAAAACATTTATGGATGCCTGTAATTACACCAAAGTCAGGGGAAGAGCAGGCACAATGACTGATAGCTAAGACAGGAAGAGATAAGATGAAAATGATGTGTAATCAGCCAATAGGAAAGCTTGCAGGAACACAAACTATTCCTGTGGAAAAACTGGAAGTTAAGAGGAAAGAAAGTGATAAAGATCTGGAAGGTTTTAACAGCATTTAAAAGGGGGAGGGAAACACTAGCATCTTAAAAGAAACCAGTGGTGGCAGTGTTACCTAACGAACTTAAGGACTCTTCAGCTTCATACAGACCCCTTCTAATTTTAAACCATCATTATGAAGTGCTTTTGTCTATACCACTTAGATAATAGCAAAGATGTTACTAAAGTTGGCAGATATGGATCAGTGTGGTTTTCTATATGGAAAGACAATATTTGACAACATTAAGAGGAAAAATGTTAAGTGAAACACCAACTGTGAAAAAACTTTTTTTTCATTTAGTTTAAAACAGAAGCTGCTGTTAAAAAGCAATGATTAGCTAGGTATATAAGGTATTGTATGATAAGTCAAAGAATCAATCAGATGAGGATAGACAGACTGCACAACAGGAAGAAACTTGTAAGGCTCACAAGTATACAACAAAGCGCAAAAAATGTTATGAATAGGTATATTACACCATGGATAGATTTCAGTGTATTTTTCCTCAAATATATAGCAATTGCTAGAAGTAAGATGGAAAGAGATAGGTAACTAGGAATATTTTTTGAAAATGTAATAAGATGGTAGGTTTTATAATATGTTTACAGAACACTTTGACAGAAACATGAAGAGGGGGCAAATTGTAACTAAGGAAGTGAATCTTTTTAGTTGGGATACAGGTCCAGATTGCCTAGACATAGTAAGGCCTTACTAACGTTAATGCTAGTGATTGTCAAAAAGGCAGTTTTTACTTACAAAGGCAATTTTTATTTACTTATTTGAATGTGCTTACCTGGAAAGTATGACAAAGCAAATCCACTTTCCGGATGGAGACCAAAGAAAAAAGCTCCAGAGAAAAATACAACAAATGATAAAATACATAGCAAATAATAAATATATTTTCCATAATAAATATGTTACCCCATGCATTAAACAAAAATGATGTGGAGAGCATGAGAATTTGTTCCTAATACCATCATACATTAGAAAAGTTCTCCAGTTTTCTATTTCCCATCCACTCATCAAGATTTCTCTTGAAGAGGGCCAGTGAGGTGCTCTGTTTCACATGTATGGGAAGTCTGTTCTATAGCATGGGCAGTCTCTGGGTTATGAACCTGTCCCTCCAGCATGTTCTGTTGATTGTGGTAATGAGGTTGAGGTCTCTGGAACATGCCGTGCGGAGCAATTGGAATTTCTTTAACTGTAGCATTTCTAACAGAGCTGGGTCAGACATGACTTTGTAAGTCAAGCAGAGATCACATCTAAGTAAGTGATATGAGACAGAGAATAGTTGTTTTTTGAGTCTGTCCATATAGGACAAGTGTTTAAGGCCTAGGATCCTCTTTGTGAGGTACTTTTGTGGCCTCTCCAGTTGTTCAGGTGTCTAGTGAGGTACATGCCAAATGGGGCATTGTACTCAATGATTGGCCTAATGAGGGAAGAGTAGAGGGAGACAATGACCTCTTTCTTCCTGGATGCAAAACCCTTAGTAATGTGATGTGCCACATAGAAGGACTTTCTGACCACAGTGGCAATGTGGTGGTCAAAAGAGATGTTGCTGTCAACCTGTGTTCCCAGATCTCTTATAACGCCTTCTGTGTTCAGTGGACTACCATCAATGTGATAATTCAAGGGAACTGGGTTTTTCATAAAGGGGATGAAGACACATCTTTTGGCATTGAGCTTAAGGCCATGGTTCTGATACCAGTTATTGGTCTCATTATGGCCTTTCTGCAGGATGTCAGCATCACTTGGGGAGTTAATAATAGCTCCCAACTTGCAATCATCTGCAAACTTTGTCACCCAGAGTCCCTTTGTGTTGGGCTGGACTTCAGATAAGTAGATACCAAACAGGAGAGGACCCAGGACCAAACCCTGTGGGACTCCACTCATGACTGGGTGGCAGTCTGACTTGGAGTCAGCTACTTTCACACTGTGAGTTCTATCTGTGAGCCAGTTTGAAACCCACCTAGTGATATAGGGGTTGATGCCTAGCTTAGTAAGTTTTTCTATGATTCTTGAGTGGGGAATGGTATCAAAGGCCTTGGTCAGATCAAAGTAGGCTGTATGAACCACCTTACCTTCATCCACAGCTCTGGTGACTGACTCAAAGAAGTCGACCAATATGAGTAGGCATGAGCTACCCTTCACAAAACCAAACTGTGTAGGGTCCAGAGTTTGGAGATTCCCTATATCCTTGTTTATTAGGTCCATGATTATGCATTCCATAGCTTTGCATATCAGACTTGTCAGGCTAATGGGGTGATAGTTCCCGGGGTCTGTAGTCGCTCCTCCTTTGTGGAGAGGGATGAATGTAGCAGTGCGCCATTCAGTAGGGACAAAGCCTGAGGTTTGGCTGTGATTGAACAGGGCACACAGGTGAGGTGCCAATTCACTCTGTAGTTCATGTAGAACACACCCAGGAATACTGTCAGGTCCCATAGAAGCTGTATTCTTGGCCTTGGACAGTGCTGTTTTAACCTGTGCAGCAGTAATATTGTGGGCCTGGCAATCTACTGGTATTGTGATTGGTCCTTTGGGGGAGGTAAAGTTAGTACTGAATCTGTCCACCAGTATATTTGCAATATCTGTTGGCTCGGTATAGGAGGTACCATTGTGTAGTAGCTTAGAGCAAATCTGGGTATTGCCATGGAGATTCTTTACATAACTATAGAAGGACTTGTGGTTGCCTTTACTATCTGCTGAAATTCTGTTTTCATAGGTAGCTTTAGAGGATTTGATGAGGGATCTCAACCTTTTGTTGAGACTGATAAGGGAGTTTTTCCAGTCTTGGGACTTCATCTTATTCTGCATCAGTTTCCTCCTTCTGTTGTAGAGTTTGTTTATGGCAGAGGACCACCAGATTGGCTTCCCTTTTTTGAGGAGAGCTTCTTAGTTCTATTGGGTATGGAGAGATCCATGCATTTGTGTACCTGTTTGTGCAGTGCATTGGTGTATGTTTCTTTAGTCATGCAACTATTCCCCATTTGCATGAATGCCAAGAAGTTAGCCACCTCTGTTTTTAGGAGCCCAAAGTTAGCTTTGGATAAGTTTTTCATGGTGGTTACCTTTGTTGGGGGGGGGTGGGGGTGGGAGGGATATGGATTTCCAAGGTGATTAGCTTGTGATCGGATCTAACCAGGGAGGAGTTGACTATTGGTGTAGAGCAACGGTCACCCATGTTAGTAATGACCAGATCAAGGATGTTGCTACCTCTAGTGGGGGTAAGAATGAGCTGGTCCAGGGCACTGGAATTAATGAATTCCAGAAAGCGTTAGGCAAGTGTACTGGTACATGAATAGTTTTCCCAGTTATTGGAGGGGTAGTTGAAGTTGCCCAGTATGAGAGTGTTTGGTTGGACCCTAATATTCTCCGGGGTGCTTAGGAATGTGGAGTGTGAATCTTGGGATATGGTTGGGGACCTCTAGCAGGCAACGACCTGAATCGCTGTCTTACCCAATGTTAGTTGCACCTGAAGTATCTCAGATGCATTATGTTGGGCTACCAGTCTGGAGGTGTGCGCATCCTTTATGAATGTGGAAACACCACCGCCTTTGGAGCTTCGGTCCAAGTTCTGGGGTCGAAAGGTGTGGAATGAGTTGTAGCCTGATAGTGCAGGGGTGCTTTCTTCTGCCTTGAACCAGGTCTCTGTTACAGCACAAATGTCGATGTTCTCCATTTTAAGGAGTACTTCGAGCGAGTGCATTTTGAGATTTAGACTTCTAGCGTTGAGCAGCATGACCCTCAAATTGCATTTGTTTGTAGCTGTTATGGTGGTAATTTGGTCTTTGGAACACCACCTAAAAAAGGCACTATAGGGGTGGCAAGAGCCTTGGCCAGTATCTGGAAGCCCAGGGGTGACAGATGCGGGCCATCTCTGGCAAAACATCGAGGTCTGTCAATCATGTCATCCCAGGCAGACAGATACTGGATCCCCTTAGAATGACACCAGAAACTTAGCCACTTGTTGAAATCAATCATTTTCTGCTTGTACTGTGGTATAATTCTGGGTGATTGTAGGATGCTGCTCAGGGCTAGGGTCATACCCACCTGGGCTACATAATCTGAGAGCTCTTCCATGTCTCTTTTCATGTAGTCCAGGGAGGTACATCTCAGGTCATTCACATCCACATGTACAATGACAGAGTCATATTTGTACCTGTTGTTGAGGGACCTGAGTGCGTGCATTAAGTGGTGGATCCTCGCGCCTGACAGGCAGCTGACTGTTACTTTCTCCTTATTCAGCCTAGTGAGTGGGACATCAGTGTGCTTCACTATTGAGTCACCTATGACTAGTGTGTTGGGCATGCTGTTTTTCCTCATGGGCTTTGGTTGAGTGGCACACTGTTTAGGAAAGTTATGTGTCTCGTGATTAGTGTTGTGTTGTGGTGGTTGAGTGTGTTTCTGCCTTGGAGGTCTCTGCTGTTTGGTTAGATTTTTATTGAGAGCCACCACGAAGATGGGTGTGTGGTTTGTGTTTTTATGTGAAGGCAATGTTGGTATGTGTTTTGGAGAGCTATGTGTACCATGTGGTGTGGTGCAAGTGTTGACATTCTCCTCCTGACCAGCTATTCCAGTCTTGGCTGGAGAGTGCATGGCTTCCAGTTTGGATATATAAGTGCATCTCTCACAAATCTGAGTGTTAGGGGGTAAGAGGAGAGGGTTGTCAGTGTACATGAGTCAGTTGCTACATTGCCTCAAGATGCCCAAATTCACCAGGTTAATAGGAGAAAGCACAGGGAACTGACCTTTAGACATGCCTGGAGGGGTGGGCATTAATAAGTACTGGAGCTGTTTCCTTGTAGAATGTTTAGTGTTGGTAGCACTTTTGTGTACTACAATAATTGCTACAAGAAGTCTGGTAAAGTGCTAAACTAACAAGCTAGTAAAAGTGCAGGAGAGGAGAGAACTAGCAGATCTGAGGGAAAAATTGAAGAGCAGACTTTGGCACTGCTCGGAAGCTTACAAACAGTCCTGGATATAGAAAATCTGCATCTGGACTAGATTAGTTACAGGAAAGGTAGGAAACAAGTGCAAATGTGGGCTTTTAAACCAGAAAATTGAAAGAGATGGAAAAAATGCCCAAATGGTCAATAAACTACAATTTCTGGGCCAAAAACCACTCCTCTTGTGGTAGATAGGCTACCCAGTACTTACCACTCCCACTGATAAGCTAGAAGGCTTCCCTCCAACACAGAAAGGCTTGGGAGAGTTCAGAAGCTTACACAGGTTCATAGGTAGGTACTAGGCTATTGGCCCTGGGGCCTATTTAAGCCTAGCCAAAAAGGTTCCCTGGCTTTCACCACCCAAGAAAATTATTTTCCTGTGCCCCTGTCAAGCAGTGCCGCAGAAGTGATCCCCTGGGTGAATTTTCTATTTCCAATCCAGTCAAGATTTTTCTTAAAGAGAGCCAATGAGGAGCTTTGCCTGACATTAATGGGTAGTTTGTTCCAGAGTATGGGAAGTCTCTGGGACAGGAATCTATCCCTCTAGCATGTTCTGTTTATTGTGCTGACAAGGTTTAGGTCCCTGGAGCATGTGGTTCAGAGAGATTGGGATTTCTTTAAGTGTAGCATGTCCAACAGCTCTGGGTTTGACATAGCTTTGTATGTTAGGCAGAGATCGCCTCTGAGTAGGTGATATCCGATGGAGTAGACATGGAGATTTTTGAGATGGTCTGCGTATGGCATCTGTTTGAGGCAAGTAATCCTCTTAGTGAGGTATTTCAGTGGCCTTTCCAATTGTTGTAGGTGTCTTGTGAGATACATGTCAAATGGGGCATTGTACTCTATAATGGTTCTGATGAGGGATGAGTAGAGAGGAATAATGACCTCCTTTTTTCTGGAGATGAACCCTTTTGTGATGAGGTGTGCCATGTAGAAGGATTTCCTGACTACTGTGGCAATGTGGTTATCAAAGCAGAGACTACTGTCCACCTGTGTCTCGAGGTCTCTTATCACACTTTCAATGTTTAGTGAGCTACTGCCTATGTGGTAGTTCATGGGTACCAAGTTTTTCCCAAAGGGGATGAAAATGCACTTCTTGGTGTTGAGCTTGAGGCCATGACTTTGACACCAAGCATCTGTCTCTTTGAGGCCCTTTTGCAGAATGTCTACATCATTAGGTGATTCTATTATGGCTACCAGTTTGCAGTCATCTGTAAACTTTGTTAGCCGAAGACCTTCAGTGTTGGCCTGCTCTTTAGAGAAGTAGATGCCAAACAGGAGAGGACCCAGGATCGAACCCTGTGGTACTCCACTCGTCACTGGTCTGAAGTCAGACTTGGAGTCGGCTACTTTTACTGTGTGGGTTCTGTCAGTGAGCCAGTTGGCCAATCTTGTGACATAGGGATTTATGCCCAGTTTAGTGAGTTTATCTATAATTCCAGAGTGGGGGATGGTATCAAAAGCCTTGGTGAGGTCAAGATAGGCTTTGTGCACCACCTTGCCCTCGTCTATGGCTCTAGTGACTACTTCAAAGAAGTCAATCAGGTTTAGTAGACATGATCTACATTTTACAAACCCAAACTGAGTGGGGGTCCAGGGTTTGGAGGTTACCTATGTCTTTGTTTATAAGCTCAAAGATGATACGTTCCATGGCCTTGCAGACCAGGCTCGTCAGGCTAATGGGGCAGTAGTTTCTGGGGTCCATGGTGGCACCCCCTTTGTGGTGTGAGATAACCGTTGCTGTGCACCATTCAGTAGGCAGATAGCCTGAGATGAGGCTATGGTTGAACATGGTACTTAGGTGGGGTGCCAGTTCATTCTATAGTTCATGCAGTACTCAGCCTGGGATGTTGTCTGGTCCCATGGATGCTGTGTTCTTGGCTTTGGAGAGTGCAGTTTTTACTTGTTCATCCATGATTACAGGGGCTTTGCATTCTTTTGGTATTAAGATGGACCCTTTGGAGGGTGAGAGGGGGGTAAAGTTAGCACTGAACCTATCTGCCAGGATGTTGGCAATATCGGTTGATTCTGTATATTTAGTGCCATTGTGCTGTAACTCAGAAACAGATCTGAGTGTTGCCATTGAGATTCTTGACTAGCTGTAGAATGCTTTGTGGTTGTCTTTGGAATCAGTGTTGATTTTATTTTCATAACTGGCTTTTAAGGATTTTATGAGGGATCTCAACTTCTTGCTGAGGCTGACCTGGGAGTTCCTCCAATCTTGGGATTTTACTCTTTTTTGCAACAGCTTCTTCCTTCTGTTGTAGAATTTGTTTATGGCAGGAGACCACCAGATTGGCTTCCTTTTTTTGGAGGATACCGTCTTGATTCTGTTGGGGATGGCACGATCCATGCCCTCGTGTATGTGCTTATACAGTGCATTTGTGTAAGATTTAGAAGTCGTACCTCTGTTTTCCGTCTGCATGAGTGTCATTAAGTTTGCCACTTCTGTCTTAAGAAGCATGAAGTTGGCTTTGGAGTAGTTTTTGATAGTGGTTTCCTTAATGGGGGGGTGGGGGTGGGATATGGATGTCTATGGTGATTAGCTTGTGGTCGGATCTGACCAGCGAGGAGTTGAAGTCTAGCATGGAACACCAGTTACCCATATTGGTAATGACCAGGTCCAGGATATTGCTGTGCCTGGTGGAGGTGTGGACAAGCGGATCCAAGGTGTGGGAATTAATGAATTCCAGAAAACGTTGAGCAAATGAGTTGGTACATGAGTAGTTTTCTCAGTTGATGGTGGGGTAGTTGAAATCACCCATAATTAAGGTATTGGGTTGTACCTTAATATTTTTCAGTATCCTAAGAAATGAAGAGTGGGAATCCTGGGGCATAGTGGGGGATCTGTAACAAGCTACAACCTGGATTGCAATCTTGCCCAGTGTTAGTTGCACTTGGATAATTTCAGATGCATTATGTTGAGCAACTAGCCTTGAGGTGTGGATATCCTTAATGAATATGGACACGCCTCCGCCTTTAGTGTTTCGGTCTGGGTTAGTTGGCCGAAAGGTGTGGTATGAATTATAATCTGATAATGCAGGGGTGCTCATTGGAGCCTTGAACCAGGTATCTGTCACTGCACAGATGTCAATGTTCTCCATTTTAAGGAGTGTCTTGAGTGAGAGCATTTTGAGATTTAGACTTCTAGCACTGAGTAGCATTACCCTCAGAGTTTGGTTGCTTGTACCTGTTACAGTGGTGAATTTAGCATTTGAACTACAGGGGTGGCAAGAGCCTTAGCCAGTATCCAGAATCCCAGGGGTGACAGGTGCAGGCCATCTCTGGCAAAGCATCTGTCGACCATGTTGTCCCAGGCAGACAGATACTGGATCCCATTAAATGACACCAGAAGTGTAGCCAATTGTTGAAGTCAATCACTTTGTCCTTGTACTGTGGTATCATTCTGGGAGATGGCAGGATGCTACTCAGGGCTAGGGTCATACCTGCCTGGGTTACAAGATCCGAGAGCTCCTCCATGTCTCTTTTCATGTAGTCCAGGGAGGTACATCTCAGGTCATTCACAGTAACATGGACAATGACAGAGTCATATTTGTACTTGTTGTGGCGTGACCTGAGTGCATGCATTATGTGGTGGATCCTGGCAACCGACAGGCAGCGGACAGTAAATTTCTCCTTGTTTAGCCTGGTGAGTGGGACATCAGTGTGCCTGACTATAGAATCACCTATGACTAGTGTGTTTGGTACGTTGTTTTGCCTTATGGGCTGAAGTTGAGTGGCACACTGATTTTGTGGGTTATGTGTCATTTGGGTAGTGTTGAGGTGGTGGTTGTCTGTGTTTCAGCTTGGGAGGTCTCTGTTGCTTGGCCAGATTTTTATTAAGAGCCTCCGGGAATGTGGGTCTGTGCTTTCTGTTTCTATGTGTGGGTTTTGAAGGACTATTTGTTGAGTGTGGTGTAGTGCAGGTGTTAACCTTCTCCTCTTGACTGTCTAGTCCAGTCTTGGCTGGAGAGAGCTTGGCTTCCAGTTTGCCTATATAAGTGCATCTCTCACAGGTTATAGTATTGGGTGGTAGGAGGAGAGGGCTGTCACTGTACATGAGGCAACTGCTACATTGCCCCAAGATGCCCAGATTCATCAGGTGGACAGAAGAAAATACTAGGAGCTGACCCATGGACATGTCTGGATAGGTGCTTATTAATTTAAGTACTAAGAACTGTTTTCCTCGACAAGTGAGGAAAGTGAAGTGGTATAGTAATTTCTTGTTTTTAGTGCTTACGAGTTCTGAGCAAGTGCTGAGTTTTGAGTGCTGAAACTAAAAAACTGGCTAGTTCTAGCTAAAACTAGCTAGTTTTACCACCATTCCCAAGAAGAGAAGCAGGCCACAGCCTGTTTGGTGATCCATAGTCTTATCCCAGATGATGCAAGGGTCTGCAGGCTTGTAGCCTTTTTCTGGCAGATGCCTCGAATAGCAACCAGACCAATCAGGTATGTTAAGCACAGACGCTCACTCTCCAACCAGAAAGATTCAGTAATCCATGCACTCTGCTCCTACTCTCACCAGGATCAGAATATGAGCACAGATTCTAAGCTGTCATCTATAAAACAGTTATTAAGCTTTCTGATGATCAGCAGTCTCCAGGAAATAATGTAACTGCAGTCCTTCTCTAACCAGGAGAAAACAGAAGCACTAATCCCAAGATGACTACTGAGAGGCAGAATGTGGGCTGTACAGTAACTGGTGGTCTTGCAATAGATGATTAAAGGTAAGATAAAAAAAATGATTTATCCTAAACACTGCAGCATGCACTAGAGGAGTTAGATGTGAAAGTAGGTAACTTAAGTTTTGCCTGTCTAAAAGTTACGTTTTAGTGGAGAGTCATTATTTTTAAAACAGCAAGATAGATTGAAAGGGGGTGGTCACTTTGGGTCTATATTAGAACACAGAAGTTTCAAAATTTCGAGTGTTCTAATATCGAACCCTATCAACTGAAAATTTAAAACACTGAACATACAGAACAGCAAATTTTTTCCTAGGGAAAAAAATTCACTGCTCCAAAACACATACACACAACACAAGTACACCAAACAAACAGCAATCCACACACATACACCTAAACTCTTACACCTAACCCTAGACTAACCTATACATACACCACTAACTATCCACTTACCTTAACCCAAACCCTAACCCCAAGGTCCATCACTATCACACAGTCACCTCATCCGTGCCCTAACCCTAAGTCACCTACCCCGTCCTAACCCTCACGTCCACACAATCGCACACTTACCTGACCCGCACCCTAACCCAAACTCATCTAACCCGCCCTAACCCTTACGTTCACACAATCACACACTTACCTGAACCCGACCCGTAACTTTCCACCACAGTGCTGAAAATACTGAAGCAATAGAAACGGACAACCAAATTCTTTCCCTAGGAAAAAATGTGGTTTTCTGTTTCTTCAATATTTTCAGCTGAAAATGGGTCAATATTAGAACACTCATAATTTTAAATGTTCGGTGTTCTAATATAGACCCGTCACTTTTGTATTCTGGCACTATGGAATACAGTAGGATGGCCAATAAATTTAAATAGTTGAAGGGGAGTGATTTCACAAAATGATCATTTTGTGCTTACTCACCCAGCCAGTAAAAACAGAGAGGAAATGAGATATATGGTCAAATTAACATAAGGGGCAGGCAACTAGAAAGACAATTGTGATTAAGAACACAACCGTAACCGGGTGGGAGAGTGGGAAAATTTTCTGTCTGACTCACAAGAGACAGAGCTGTGGTCACTTTTCAAGTTTTAGTATGCAGTTAAAAGAATAATACACAGTGTAAAGAAAACAATTTTATTTATTTATTTTACATTTGTTGACCGGGCTAGTCCAACTGGATACATGTCCATTTTCAGTAGAAGCCCGGGGAGAAAAGCTCCAGTAAAAAAAACATACAAAAATATCAAATTCAAAATTAGAAAAATGGCATTAACATAGAGTATTACATCATAAAGTTAACAAATTTACAAAAAAAAAAAAAACAGTAAAAAATGACTTAAAAAGTCAAACATGGAAAATAGTACTCAAGACTAACAGCATTAGTAATTAAGAAAAAGGTTAGTTTATAGAGAGTTGTATGAAGAGGTTTATAGTTAAGTATATTATGGTTTTGAGTGTAACAGATAGTTAAAGGATAACAGTTAGTCAGGGTTGGTACAAGAACATAACCAGTGGTTAGTGAAGAAAACTTTTAGGTTAGTTTTAAATAGTGGGAGAGAGGTTTGGGTTGTAAGGTCATGTGGTAATAGATTCCATAGTTTACCAACTGAGTTAGAGAATAGGGAGTCACCTGATAAGTTTTTTAATAAGGTAGTGTGAATCTACATTTTGTTTGAGGAGCGTAGATTCTTCAGGTTATTATATGGCATTATGAGGGTGGAAAGAATTGGGGTGTTGTTGGGCTGGTATAGGGTTTTGTGGGCTATTGTAAGTTGGTTAAATTGTAGTTGATGAGGGAGTTCAAGCCAGCCTAGTTGTTTTAGATTCTGACAGTGATAAGTCCTGTAAGGAGAGTTTGTAGCAAATCTGGCAATATTGTTATAAGATTTAGCTAGTTTGTTGAGATTATTTTTAGAAAGATTAGTATATATGGGGGAAGCATATAATAGGGTAGAGATTAAGTGGGTTCTAGCTATTGTGGTCCTGGCTTCTGGTGTAAGCAATGGTTTGATTCTATAGAGGGATCCAAGTTTTCTGTTAATAGATTTTATTGTAGTATTTATGTGTGTGTCAACATTTAGGTGATTGTCAATTGTAATTCCTAGGAGTTTGGTGGTGGGGTCTGGAGAAATGAGGGTACCATTATTGGATGTGAGTGTGAAATGAAGAGGGGTAGACAAATGAGAGGGTGTAAAGAGCAAAAGTTTGTTTTTTTTGGGTTAAGGAGAAGACAATGGTTAGAGAACCATTGTTATATAGTGGTGAATGCTTTTTGTGTGAGAGAATGAAGTTCGGTTTGGGATGTGCCAGAACAAATTATGGTAGAGTCATCTGCATATTGAATGCAAGTAGAGAGTGGAGTAGAAAGATGAAGGTCATTTATGAAAATGGAAAACAGTAGAGAACCTAATATGGAGCCCTGAGGGACACCCAGGGAGGTGGGAAGGAGGTCTGAAAGATGGTTTTGCCAGAGAACTGCTTGTTGTCTGTTTTCAAGGTAGGATGTGAACCAGTTCATAGCAGGACAGAACAAATCACAGTATACAAAATTGAAAAGGCAATAAAGTAATACAAAACACAACAAATAAAAAGCAAACTACCTGTAGCAGAATCTGGGTGAGCCTTTCAAGTAAAGCTCTGAAATGTTTTATTTTACCCCTTAAATAGAAGGTTTAGTTCCACCCCCTCAGTTCACAGATGATTAACCTTAGCTGACCCATTGTAACTTATGTGTGACTCCTTAATTGACCTCTTCTAATTTCTGTCTGACTCACAAGAGACAGAGATGTGGTCACAAACAGTCCTGGATACAGCAAGTCTGTACCTGGACTAGCTTAGTTACATGAAAGGCAGGAAACAAGTGCAAATGCGGGCTTTTAAACCAGAAAGTTGAAAGAGATGGAAAAACTGCCTAAATGGTCAAACTACAATTTCTGGGCCAAAAACCTCTCCTCTTGTGGCAGATAGGCTACCTAGTGCTTACCACTCCTACTGATAAGTTAGAAAGCTTCCCTCCAACACAGAAAGGCTTGGGGACTCAGAAGCTTACCAACAGTCCTGGATACAGCAAGTCTGTATCTGGACTAGACTAGTTACAGGAAAGGCAGGAAACAAGGCTAGACATTTTTTTTTACAGAAAAGCAGCTAAAACAGCAGTAAGTACAATTCAAATGCAGTGCAGGCTAGCACACTTGAGTGTGTAACAATATTACGGCAAATACAGTTTAAATAAATGCAATTAAATTAACAAAAACTGCAGAAGGCAGTAAATTAGAAAGCTACTAACAAGCAGTAATAAGTGCATTATAACAGCTACTGAACAGGTAGCATGCAGAACAACAACCTAAGACAGTTACAGTAAGAACAGCTGAATAAAGTATATATATATATATATATATATATATATATATATTTTTTTTTTTGAGGGAGGGAACAGAGCAGGATTAAGAGGCTACAGGGGTTATCCTTCCCAAATACTCTTTTTGTGCACAGTGGATACAGCTGAAGAGATGGAACTAGAAGGAGTGCCTGAAATCAGAATATGATCTCACTTCACTCAGTTGAGTGAGCAAATGAGATAGGCCCAGAAGGAGTATCCAAATACAAATTTATAAGAGGGGCGGGCAATTTCAAAGCCACCAAGATTAACACCAAAACAAGAACAGGGAGGGAGAGTGTGGAATTAACTGTAGAGACACAGAGCCCACATATTCAATTCAATTAATATTCCTTGAAAAAATAAATAAATAAAATGCAGTACTATATGAAAAAGTGCAGATAAAAGTGTACTTAAATTCGCTTATATGTCCAGTTGATTGCAGGTAGGTCTTAGCCAGCCAAAGCTCAGATATAGTAGCAAAAATAACACAAGATGTAACACTTATATGGCAAGACCAACCCCTTAGGCTAGGAGTTAAAGACAGGGTATCAATGAAATGAAACTACCCCCACTGCTACCAATGGCTACACTTCTAACAAGCTCTCTGTAGAGACCACAATATTCAATTCAATTAATATTCAGTGAAAAAAAAATAAAATGCAGTACTATAGGAAAAAGTGCAGATAAAAGTGTACTTAAATTCACTTATATGTCCAGCTGACTGCAGGTAGATCTTAGCCAGCCAAAGCTCAGATATTTTAGCCCTAACAGGCATACTGTTAACATAAAGTAACACACGCACATGCACACACAAATACACACACTCACACAACAGAAAATGACATGGATGTTGACACACTGAAATGCAAAACATCAAATTTTAATAAACAACACCTAGGACATACATATCGGCCATAAGTGGTGTAGAAACTCGCTGTATGTGTCCCAAAAACTGAACCAAGGTTATTGAAAGATAATCCTGACTGTCAGTATGCTTTCCACACCGACATTGTATAAAGCCAATGTGCAGTTAGTGATGAAACTAAATAGTGAACATACTACAAATAACATATGGAAGATAAACAGCGGCTGACAAGTATCTGTTTCACATTAGCTTGTGTGCATATCAAATCCCTCACAATATGCTGCCAAAAGGACATGTTCCCAAGACATAAACTGGAAGAAATTCAAGTGCACTACAAATGTGAATCACAGCGGAGGCATGTAATTCATGGTCAGAATGTTATCCAGCTTTACATCTGACAGTAGTCAAAAGACTACTATGTCACAATCATTCAGGCTGAACGGGTAGTGAATATAAATTATGTCTTGACAAATATGTTCTGTAATTATGTGTGCAGAAAGGCATATGCCATATATACTTTTTAAAAGTATTTAAAATTAAAAAAAAGATTAAAAAAGAAAAAATGGCATTTTTATCATAGTTTATGGTTGCATAAGTGTCACTTTTTAGAATGTTCAAACAGAGGAATGTAGAAACATTTTTTTAAAGCCTGTCATTTCAGGAAATTATTTTCAGTGATAAAAAAGTATACTGTTCAGAAACATTCACTGTCTAGAGATGGTGGGGGGCTACCACTGTGAAAGAGAAGAAGATGAGCAAGCAATAATGTCTAACAGGGTGTGTTATTGTTTAAATAACACTCACCCAGGGAGGACCTCTACACCCCTGGAAAGGGTTATTTACACAGTAATACACACCCTGGTGGGTATTGTTATGCTTAGAAAATAGGTTGTCTGTAAAATCATTGTGTTTTACTTACTTATTTGTTAATTACTATATTGTTTTTTATATATATATTTGATGTAAGATAGTTCCTCTTCCTAATGTTTCAAACTTGCTGTAGTATATATAAAGAGATGGAAGAAATATTTTCCATCCAAAATATAATATTTTCAAAAAATAGCCAAATATTTACTTAGTTTGGTCCCTTAAAATGTGTGATTTGTTGCCAATCATAGGGGACTGAAGTCACTAACTAATGGCATACATTTGAGTTTTAGACTTTATTTTCTTCAAACAATGCATGAAAAACAAAACCAGTCATAATGCAGCACCATAAAACAAGTGATCAGGCAAACAAAGCATGGAAACAAAAAATAAAAGAAGGTAGGAAAGTTGAAACACTGAAAAGACGTCAAGAAAATCATCCATTTATTCTTAAAGTGAACAACTGCCCTATAGTAATGCCTTTGTTTCTGTCTTTTGAGTAATTCATCACTTATGGGTAAAATCCCAAACTATAAATACTACAGGGAGGAGTACATCTATCACTGCATACACAGACCATTGGAATAATAAACCATCTAGCCTTAGAATGGACATTCAACTTACCATGTCTAAGAAATATGAAATTTGGGACAAGTCATAAGTTCAAAGACATCCCCAAGAAAGCTGCTGAAACACAAGCTCTTATTTGACAGACTGATTTCCTTGCAAAGCATACTTCTCAACTGTACAGATTTTGGCAAAATGTCCAAATTTTTGTCTCATATTTTTGGTCCATTTTTCATAAAGTTGTTCTCTAGCAAATTACTGGCAAATCATTAAAGACTGAAGTTAGAAAATAATGACAGACATTTGAGTTTCAGACTTCATACCCTTCAAAAAATTAATGCTAACGCAAAACCTGTTATTCTATCAACTTATTAAGTTTGTAAGAGCAATATTTAAATATTGTCCCTATTTTTGGGCCTTTGTCCCACTTTTATTTATGGCTTTGTCCAGATTTCTTGCTCTAAGAGGTTGACAGGTATGTTGCAGAGTGAACAAACTGAAAGTCAGTTAAACCCAGTCTGCTTAGTAACTGTTACACAAAGCTTACTTTTAGTGAAAGAAAGAAAATATTATCAAACTTTATACCTAAGGCTTTTTCCTAGAAATGTAAACTTATAATTATTGTCTATTAAGATGCATAATATACAAGAGCTTAGCTTGATTTGAACATTCTGGGTTGTAAGAGGACAAATGAATATTTTGCCGAAGAACAAAGTTAAATGTAACCTTCGGGCTAAAGATGGAATTTGTGGAAGCAAAACCTGTCTTTGTGGAACATTACACTTGGTACAAAATCTGTAGAATCCTGCAGCTAAGAAACCTGTGTACTAGCAACTGGCAACGTGTTTTCAACGTTAAAAGGACTAAATAAACTGGTTCAAATGCAAGTTTAGTATGTGTCTTTAAAACGAAATTCAGAGGCCAAGAGGAACTCAAAACTCCTTCTAAGGTGGACTAGGAAGAAACATTCCCTTTAGAGACAGCTACAGCAGTGGTAAAGAGAACACTACAGAATCCCAAGGCAAACTAATAGATATTTATTTGATTTGACATCTGATACTGGGAAAGTCCAGTTGGGATACTGACCGATTTTCAGCAGTGTCCTGAGGAGAATAGCTCCACATTGATGTAATATGGTTACAGTTAACTAACAACATTATTAAAACATCTAACACAGAAGAACATATTAACTAAGCAAAAAGTTCACTTCACTTGTGTGAACTTCTATATACAGAGTGCAAATATTTGGACAGACATAATAAGCTGACAAAAACATTGTCAATAGTTAAAGAAGTCACAAGTTATAGTTCATAAAGAAGACGATAATATAGCCTAGGAAAATTATATTTGACCTGTATCTAATAATTAGATTGAATATGTTCTAAGAAAAGGAATTAATAAGGAGTAGTATATTGGTGGAGGGACTAGTTCAGCTTGGGGTAATGCAGGAACACAGACAGGACTTATTTAGGTAGTCTTTTAGTAGATGTTTGAAGATGGAGAGATTAGGTAAATCTATTTTGCAGAGGAATAGAATTCCATTTTAGCAACTGAGTATGAACAGATAACTTGTCCAGATGATTTGTGATATAAGCTGAGGACATGTTTTTCATCATATCATAGGGGTCTATTAGGGTGATGGGAATGGTGCACAGGATGGAGATAAGCTGTATGTAATCCAAGGGGTGAGGCAGTTCAAGCCAATTCAAAGCCTTAAGTAAACTACAATGCTGGATAAGGCACTGTTGTTGGTGACAAATTTTGCAATCTTATTATAGTATGCCTTGTATTTGTTTACACTGTTCATGAATGAAGGGTTGGCAGTAGTTGTACTGCATGCTGGTTGAAAGCCATATTGACTGGATGTTAAGAGACATTCTTGTAGGAGATTGTGGAAGAGGTGTTTATCAATACATCTTTTAAGAATTTTTGAGAGAGGTGACAATACTGCAATAGACCAGAAGTTGGGGATGTCTACAGAGATGCCACATTTATGAAGAGAAAGAATGTATGATTTTTTTCCGTAATGAGGGCACATAGGATTCCGACATTGATCTATTAATAAGGATAGTGACTAGGTATGATATGGCCTTTGCAGCTAATTTTAGGTATTCATATGTGGGGTTGTAAGCTACAGTGGAACAAGGTTTGAGTTTATGTAAATTGTTTTTCTTTTTTCTTTTTTATCATTTGTATAGAAACAGGTCCTTTGTGGAAGCTACTAGCAATGGATATAAAGGGTGAATTAGATTCATGTGTGGGAGGTAGAAGTTTGTACAGGAAGTGGTAATGTGTGTGTGTGTGTGTGTGTGTGTGTTATTTTGGGGGTGTGGGAGGAATTACACTGGATGGTGTAAAGAGTTTCTAATTAGCAAGGCAACACTTTCTATGAAGTAGATATTAAATAAGGTAGCAATTTCTAGTTGAGAGGTATTATGTAAAGGGCTGAGTTTTGTATTTGACCCCAGAAGTAACACATTATGTACTGATGTCCAGATAGCTATAATACTGTTTTTTTATTTATGTTACCTTGCATTTTACTTCGATTGTGCAATTAGACATTGTGGTTTTTGTTTGAGTAGTGAGCCATGGCAAGTGGTTAATTTTCCCTATTTTTTGTGGTGTGGGGTATGTCTGTTTAGATTATTTAAGAATAAGGTATTAAAAATTATTGACCACCTGTTGAGTGGGAGGGTTTTTAGTACAGACCAATTAAAGATGTTTAATGAATTGATGAAGGAGTCTTTACTGAATTTAGAAAGCTTTTGGGATGTTTTAAGTTGGTAAGTGTTAGGTTGTCAGGTGGTATTACTATGAGTAAATTCTGGAAGGTGGTCACTAAGTGAGTTTGGATAGATTCCAAAGACTGGAAATTTACTGGGGTCAGGGGTCAATATCCAATCCAGAATTGCACCTTTGCTGTTGATATTATTAAACCTAGGGTGAAGTTTTACTTAGGAGTAATCTAGATCCTGTTGAAAAATATGGAATAAGGAATCAAGGACAACAGACCATTTACTTGCAAAAGAGCATTAAACTTTAGCTAAACACCAAAAGGAGACTCTTTTTCATTTTGATAAGATTTATGGGCGATTGAGAATTCCAAAATGACTGCACTATGATCAACAGTTTAACTTCACCTCTCTGAATGCGAAAAAAGAAAGTGAGAAACAAGGGTTAGTAATTCTGCCAGATTTAGTAAAATTCAGTTGCTGACTATTAAGTACACCGCCTGAATGCCATCAAAGAACAAACTTAGTGAACCTCAAAGAAAAAAAAAAGAAAAGGTGAAGAAAAAACTCAGACTGGGAAGAATCCTGCAGCTATACAGCAAAAAGCAGTTCAAGATTCAATTTTGGTAGAACAGATGTCTTCCAAAAAGTTAGAGGAAAACAATAAATCAAACGTACTCAGAGCTGATTGAAATAAATGAAACACTGAAGGAGTATATCAACTCAATAACAAAAGACTGGAAAAATGAAAGAAGGTTTAAGCAGCTATTTAGATGAATTGATAAAACTGCAAAAATCAGAGGTCAAAATGAAGAACTAGCTGGTTGAGTATGAGACTTCTCAAGAAGAGCTGTTTCAAAAAATGGTAGAGTTAGAGGCAGAGCATGCAAAGAAAACCTGAGATTTTCTGCAGTACAAAATAAATTGGAAGGAAAACATTATTAATTTTATAAAAGTTTAAATAAGCAACTGGTGTGCTATTCCACAGCAGGATTTATTAACTGAAAGGGCACACTGAGTGTATACTCCACACCTGGCCACGAGAAAGCAGCCAAGACCTTTATTAGTAAAGATGCAATCATACCAGCAGAAAGAGTTAATCCTGACAAAACTATGGCAGAAGGACATAATATTTAAAATTGGAAGCAGTAGAATGTTTGTGAAAAATGACTGTTCACTGCTACATCAGGCAAAAAATAAGTACATTTATCCCAGCAATCAGGGAATGTCAGGAGGCAAATGTGAGATTCAAACTGCTGTATCCAACTGTCTTTAGAATATTTCATTCCTGGAAGATAAAATACATTTTTGATGCAGAATAGGCTAATGAGGAAATACAAAAGTTTGTCCAACAAAAAGTGAGCTACCAAATAGAAGGGAATCTTCTTCTCATTCTTCTGACAATAAAGCTCACAGAGACACTTTGCTAGTGAATTCTTTAACAATGTTCCAAAGGAAAATGCTTGAGAAAAAGAAAAATCCACAGGAGATGATCAGAAGTAAGTTGGACTTGAACCAGAGTCTGATGTTGGGAGATGGAGAGGGACAGGAAGAATACCAGCAACACTGAAATTAGTGAATAAATGTGAGACTATAAAACATCTATCACATTCATTAAATATGGCTTTACAAGAAAAAGTGACTTAGAAAAGACTGCACTTTTGTTGACTTTGTTAAACTTGTGTGTGGAGTGAAAAGCATATACACAATTTCATATCATTAATGTTTAGAAAGACAGTAAGAGGAAAAAGGTAACTGTAAGTAAAAATTTCTTGTTTTTAACAGTATTACGAATAAAACATTTCATAATATAAACTGCATGTTATGTAATAAAGCAGATTTGTGTAGTATACAGTAAGTGGTATCTAAAATTAAGGGGGTGAGTGTGAGTCTTTTCAGTGATTATTGTATGTGATAAAGATACTAAACAAGCAAGTACTTTTTGGTTTTAAGAAATTTAGGGATTACTGGACAAAAGCATGGTTATGTTAACATGATATAATCCTTGGCTGTCAGGTAGGGGGCTGGGGTGTAAAAGTGCACTGATTATAACATATGTAGAGTTGAGATATTTCCTCTTACTTTTACTTAGTTAAATATCTGGATTAATGACTTTGGCTTAATCTAAAAAAAAAAAAAAGAAAATGAATGTCAATACAATGAGAAAGGTGGAGTCTCTTGCATGTGTAATAATATTAGCTATTTTTTTTTGTTTTGTTTTGTTTTTTTCCTTAAGAAATAAATGTTCAGTGGGAGTTGAGAAGTTTGCAGCTGAGGACAGTTGTCAGACAATCTGAATAAAGGTGTAGACAAATAATCTTGAGAGTTCTGATCATTGTTTGCTGAAGGAAATATAAATTAAAGGGTATAAGGGCAAGTAGCTCAGCAAAAATAAAGTTTGAAATTATGGGAAATGATGAAGATATAGCTTTCCTAGCAGCCTAAATACATCAATCCATTTACTAAAACAGAGTATAATTTAGTTTTACTTAAAGATAGTGCATATTTTCTTAAGGCCAAAAGTTAATATTTTCTGAAAGTATATAAGCAAATCTCAGAGGGGAATACAGAGAAAAAAAGAAGAGACAGAAATCAGTGTAAGTGGAGCACAGGTTGTAATGTGCTTTAGCATGGATAACTTTAATTTTAGGCTAGATAATGCCTGTGGGTGCAATTTGAGTTAATTGTTCCTTTCAGGAGAATTAAACATCATTATATGAATATGTATGTAGTTTAGTGTGTTTGTTTTTAAGTTATTATGTTATGGGAGTGTTCTAGATGTGTGTGTGTGTGTGTGTGTGTGTGTGTGTGTGTGTGTGTGTGTGTGTGTGTATGTGTGTGTTTGAGGGTTTCAGCAAAACAAAAACACTTGAAAATATGACATAGGTTTAAATGGAGAGGACAAGAAAACAACTGTAAAAAAGATCAACCTGCCAAACATTAGTGTATGTATGTAGCACAAAAGTTGGAAATAGACATTTAAAAATATATAATGTATAATATGTAGAAATGTGTAACTTTTGTCATTGTGGCTACACTACCCCTATTATTTTGTAATATAAATGGCCTTATAGGTCTAGACTAAAAGGTAAGATTATTGAATTATACTAATAGTGCAAATAGCAATGCTTACAGGAGACACATTTGGAAAGAAATGAGCATGTGAATTTGATAAAGGATTTCAGGATGGATAGTCAGCATAATATCAGGGACAAAGGAAAATGGGAGTAATTATACTAATTGCAGAGAAGCTCCAATAGTGATAGAAGAGGGGAAAAAGGATAACAATGGTAGGTTTGTGGCAATAAAGGGTTACATGCAAAGGATGTTGATTACACTGGCATGTATTTATATTCCTATTCCACCTAGAACTGCTAGTATGCAGTTTAAGAATGTTTTGGGAAAAATATTCACTTTCAGCATGGAATATTACTTATAGGTCAGAAGTGGAACTTGGTTTGCAACAGTGAGGCTGTATCTGGGGTTCATAGAATGGAAAAATATAACAAAAGAGGGTATATATCTAAAGATATATAAAGATCTAAAAATATATAATATGATAAAGATATCACATTATGAAAATATTTGGTATGGAAGACATGATTTCAGTAGTAGGAACACAGAGAGAATTTACATATTATTCCCCAAGGTTCAATACATGGACTAGAATAAAAACAAATTATATTTCACAGGAACATATGCATTTAACTGAAAGCTTTGACATATATCCAACAACTATTTCAGATCATGTGCCAATAAAAACTAAGATACACTGGAACTTTCCCACCTACCTGTTAAAAAGACAGAAATTTAAGGAATTATTAAAGAGTTATTACGGAAGATAGAAATGTCTTCCAAAGTTATAACTAATGAGTGGGATAAAATGAAAGTGCAGTTTAAAAATAGGATAGAAATAAATGAAAAATAGATATGTATAAGTAGTAAATGAAATTATTTAGAGGGGTTGACACAGGTTAAACTACTTTAAGAATAAGGGGAATCTCACAGAACAAGACGGGGTGCAACTGCAGAGTGCTAAAGGGAAAATAAGGGAGTATCTTGGTGATATGCATGAGTTTAGAAAAATTGCTGTTAAGCAACTATTTTTTAATAATAGCTCCAGAGCGCAAAAACATTTAGTACAAAGGTACAGGCAACAGAAAATAGAAAGGATTGTTGCCAAACTCAGAGAGTCTATAAGAAGAAAATTGGCTAGAGATCCTGTAGAGGTATTAGAAATATTTTGGAAATTTTTATGACATTTTTTTATAAAGCAGAGTAATGTGGAAATTGACAAAGAGCATAAATGTAAATATTTATGGAAGACTTAAGGATGCCAAGGTTAGAGGTAGATGAACTAACAGATGAAAGAAGGGGATGAGATAAAACGGTGACTGATACTCAATGTGCAATAAAATCTCTGGGAATAGATGGCATTCCCGTGAAAGTTTGAAAACTATGATGGAAGAAAGTAATAAACATCTGGAAGGTTTTGTTTAACAGCATTTAAAAGGAGGGGTAGCAACAAAATCCTTGAAGAAAGCTTTGGTAGCTGTAATACCGAAAGACAATAGGCCATCACACCCAGCTTTATATAGCTATAACAGCTAAAAGAATAGTAAAGCCAAAAGAAAAGCTAAAAGCTAAAATAATATAATGCCAAAATTGATAGATATGGCTCAGTGTGGTTTTGTTGAGGGCAGGCAAACATTCAACAACATTAATGGAACAATGATGTTTCAAAGGGAAGCAGGATGTAAGAAAATACCACTGCTGTTGGTGTGACTTGATGCAGAGAAAACATTTGACAGTGTAAACCTGGGATTTTATGAGTAGGCCAATGGAAGCATTTGCATTCCCTGATACAACAAGGTTAATAAGGACGATATATGAGGGATTGGAGGCAAGAATTAAAGTGGTAGTGGTCCTCTCTAATAAGCTGTATGTGAACAGAGGAACCAGACAGGGGTGTACTCTTTGCTTTTTGTCATTTACAATACATTTAGAACCAATGGAAAGGGGAATAAGGAACTCAGAAATTCAATTTACAGTTGGTTGGGTAATCAAGTTTTCTTTATCTGCAGATGATATTATTTTGTACCTGATAAAACTTGAAAAGAACATTTCAGTGTTCTGGAACATTTTGAGACAGTTTCAAGTCTTTTTGGGATACAAAATTAATAAATATAAAACAAAGGCTATATCTTTAAATTATATACCCATACATGGATTGGTTCAGCAATACTGGATTTATGGAGACATACTAAAATGAAATATTTAGCAGTATGGATTTAAAAGGCTTCTGTTATGAGAGCTATAGATATGTGGGAAGAAAGTAAACAAAAGTTAATGAAAAAATGGAATTATATATATATATATATATATATATATATATATATCAAGATACAAGCAGTGAACATGTTTTTAGTCCTTTCAGTTTTATATACAGGTCAGACATATTTTTATCAATGACAGGAGAAGCTGTGGACAATAATTAATAGAGATAAAGGAATGTATTTGGGAGGGGAAGAGGGCAAGTGTCAAATGGGATAAGTTGATCCTTCTAAAAGAACCAGGTTGTTTAGGATTACCTGATGTGAAGGGATATTTTAGAGATAAACAATTAAGGCTCATATACATAACACAAACAGAAAGCTACAATTCAAAGTGGAAATGGATGATGATGAAACAGGAGAAATTCAAGAAATAAGGAGAGACTGGGATTTTTGGATGTTGATCCTTAGGGAGAACAACAACAGCCATGCAGATTATTATCTCATATTTATATTATAGTTTATTATATTATATTTATAAAGTAGCAGAAAGTATTCTAAGAACAAAGCCAACATGGGACTGGAGAAAGGAGATTTTTACAGTAGGGATAATTGCAATCAGGTCTACAGAGACTGGGCAAGAGGGGGATGGAATTTACTGGAAAAATTGACAAAGGAACCAATGTATCAGGCGCAAATATCTAGAATGGGAAAGGTAACAGAATGGGAAGAGGCCAAGAAGACATTTGGACTATATGCTAGTGACTGCCTTCCCTATCAGGAACTGATATCATAGTATAGGTAAAGAGAAAGGAATACGGAAATCTTAACTGAAAGACCTGCTGTGATAGAGTTTTTAGTTAAATCTAGAACAGACGTTGTTGTATAAAAGGGATAATGAGTAGGGCATATAAAATATTGCACAATAAGTACAGGAATCAATCAGAGGAGGTTAAGAAAAGATTGGGAAGAAAAATTGGATATATAATTAACAAGGGAACAATGGGAGTACAAATATATGACTCCCAGGTAAGTAACAACGTCTAGAAGATTTAGGGTTTTTGCTTGGAAGTGTTTGCAGATGTATTTTTATACCCTCACGGAATTTTCCTCAGGTAGATGGCAAATGTTGGCAGTATGATGGGAAAGAAAGAGGTAATTGGGAACATAGGTTTTGGGACTAGAATGAGTTGTCAGACTTTAAAAATTCACTCAAGTACTCTGTCAGAAATACTGGATGTGCAAATGAGTTTAACTAAAGAAATAATTCTTTTGAGCTGGGACACACGACCTGAATTGTCAAGACATAGTAAGGTCTTGTTAAGTTTAATTCTGGTGGCTGCCAAAAAAAGAAAATACTAGATGGAAATCAAAGTATAAACTCACTGTATTTAAAGTACTGAATACTGTAACAGAGATAAAAGAACTGAAATTAGGATCTTTAGAAAAGGGTAGGAGCAAATTACTTAGAAATAAATAAAAATTGTGGGAACAATACATGCAGGATAATGTCCTGGAGGAAGAGTGAGATTTAAGGGAAAGAAGAACTTGAGGAATTTATGTAATGTTGGACTGATAGCTATACAAAAAGAACATATGTCATGTACAATGCATGTAACTGGGAATAAGTTAATATATTTTTTTCTTTTATATAAATGAAATGTATGCTGCCCATGTCTTAATGTCTTCAGTAATATATATATATATATATATATATATATATATATATATATATATATATATATATATGTATGTAAATATATAAAATGACTAGCTCTGCACTTGACTAAAGTCTTATTTTAATAGAGTATGCCACGGATACAAATGTAACACTTTTTAACAACCTTTTCTCTGTTATTGAAGATTATTTGCCTCTGATGAAGTTAGAGGCCTATATTCTTTTCGTATCACTATATACAATTCATAAAGTGCAAAGAAATGTGTTTGCTGGTGAAAAGTTAATGATTATTAGATAATATAATATAATAATGTTTTATCTTTCACTAGATTATAACTACTTTGTGAATAATATATGCTTGGACTTTCTCACCAGAAAAAGAGAAAAAAATCACATTTAATGTTACATTAATGCAAAACATTTTTAATTTTCTATAAAGGTGTAGCTAAACATTTGACAGATTCAATGCTTAATTCTGACATAAAATATGATAACTCCAGCCAGTATTAAGGATGTACTGTACTGTTTATTTTTCTTCTTTCTTCTGTCTTCTTCACATTCCCTTCCTCTTCTTTCTCCTTTTTTCTTTCCTCCCTTGTTCTTTTATCCACCTCTCTTCCTCTCATCTTCCACTTCTTGTATTTTTTTCTTTACCTTTCCCTCTCCTTATTCTTCATTTCCTGTTTTGAGTATCACAGTAGCAGAAACAGACTAAACATAAGTCGTATTATGCTGCTGTCAACCAAATTCTCAGCACATACATCTAAGCAGATTTCTTGCCTTACTGCAGTGTATCATCTCTATGTACTATGTACATAAATGTAAAAAATATAAAATTAATTATATATACGTGTGTGTGTGTGTGTGTGTGTGTGCAGCTTTGATTATTTGTATGTATGTGTATATGTGCACATGCACATACACATACACACATAATAATATTTATGTAGTTAAATAGTTTATTTTTATTTAATTCATTTATGTATTGAGCTTGGCTGATACATAGATTTAAACACTTTGAATGGGGAATTTCAAACTCTGTGAAATAATAGATAAAAATGTAGATATAATCTCAAAAGAAGCAACTGAAGAAACAGCATAATTCATTTACTGGGCCAGTTGGGGGTGGTATTTTTCAGTCCCAGCATCTGTTGACAACTAAGGTAGCATTATCCTAAAACCCTGCTTTCTGCAGAAGAAAATCTTAGTTTGGGTTGAAAACCCTCCAGTCATTAACTGTTCTATAACATTTTTCTCTTTTAGTTTCATACCAGACTTTATTGTCTGGAGGCAGTGATAATGGCACAAAAGAAGACTGTGTTTGCTCATACAAAAAAAAAGTGGTGATTGGGCAAACCTATTCAACAAAGAATCACTTTCACCCCGGCAATGCTTTCAGTGCCTTATTACTTGAGATGACTTTGTACATTGTAAAGTTGCAAAAGATTGGTTTGTTGGAACCTTGCAAAGGATTTGTTGACCATTGTATTTAGGCGCCTTAATTATTAGCTTCAGGAGACAATGGATGGAAAGTGCAAGCCCTTTGTAGCTTCATTCTTCAGAAGATCTACAGTCAGAGAACAAGAGTCATCTACCAGCATCTCAACTGTCCTCAATTGATATGCATTTCACTACTCAGCAGTGGAGCACTGGACCACTGAGACCAGCAAATTGAGTGCCATTAATAAGTTTGATTACTTTTCCATCTATTGTACCTGTTTAAAGATTACTTATTTGTTAAGATATATGGTTTAACCATGTTATGCACTTCGCGCCACACAGATCAATGGTTATTATATAAATTATGTCTGTAGTGGTGGTGCTGTGGTAGCGTTGTCGCCTCAGTGCAAGACGTCCTGTTCGATTCTCAGCTAAAGCGTCTTCTGTGTGGGGACATGCGTGAATGGGCGTACCTGCGTGTTGAAGGTTATACGTCAGGGCTGGCAACTCGGTATGTAAAAATCTGCTGCCAGTCAGTAGCGGACCGGAGTTCCGCTGTGGCAACCCCTAACCGGGAAAAGCCGAAAGATGCAACAACTGAGATGTTGTTGGTTACTAAAAATTGTTTAATGACCTTTTTCTTTTTTAAAAAGAAAGCTAAACCGATGTACTGCTGTTGCTTATGTTTGTCACAGTATATGCCAGTCTAAAGTTTCCACTGTAAAATTGGTCAGCAAGAATGAGAAGCTCATCGGGGGAGGGGGGGTCTACAATTTCTCTCACATTACAATTACGTCTCTTGTGATAAGGTAACACCTTTCCTGGCTGAATAATTTGGAAACATAGCTTACCTCACAAAAAGTTTGTTATGAACTGAGACTGATGGTCATATCTCTCAATTACTACATAAGAATGTACAATAGCAGGGAAAGAACTGTATTAACAATAGGCACATGTTTAATATATTATAATTAAAAGTGAAGAACAATTAATGAAGCCATATCATTCCACAAATGGTAATTAGTACCTCCAAACTTAAAACTAAAAAAAAAACAAGTAATATATATTCGCATATATATAACATGCTTTAGCTATTTTCATTTTTTTAGATAAAATAGAAAGTAAAGGAATATAAAGCATTATATGATAAGTATTAACTAATATTTTACAAGGTATATCTACTTACTTCCATTTAATGCTTCACTCTTATACATAAGAAGTCTGATACTCTATGTTTCTTAGCAGAATAAAGCAAGAATGTTCCCTATCATTAAGCTTGAGCAGCAGGTCAGAGATGAATATAAAGCACAATGTAAATTTATCTCAAGCTACATTCAACTTGAGTTCCTCAACAGCTGCACATGAAGTAATGCCGTAACTCTAGCTCTCCTGGTGTGAAAACAGAAACTCAAAAGAGAAGGCCAGTAGACTTTTGTGTTTATGGGTACATTTCAGTAACTGGCTAGTAAGTGTACTGCCTGAATGCCAGGGAGAAAAGAAATGCCGAGCACCTGGAAAAAATCAGCTACAAAAAGGGAGGAAGAAACAAACACTGACTGAGGAAAGTTCTTCAGCTGTTCAGCAAAAAGCAATGCAACCTCCAGACATGACTTTCAGTAATCTACAGGAAGATATAAGACAACTGCATGCAGACTGGGTTAAAATAAACAAAGCACTGATGGAGTATATCAAAACAAACACCAAAAGGCTGGAAAAAATAGAAGAAGCTTTAAACAGGTATTCAGATGCGGTAGTAAAGCTGCAAAAAAATCAGAGGTTGAAAGGCAGAAAAAGCTGGCTAAATGCTAAGACTGCTCAGGAAGAGATGTTTCCAAAAATAACAGAATTAGAGGACAGAGCACATAGGGAAAACCTGTGATTTTCAGCTATACCTAAGAAGCTGGAAGGAACAGACTGCATTAATTTTATGAAAACACAAATAAGCAACTAGACTGGTATTCCACAGCAGGAGTTGTCAGTTGAAATGGCACATCATGTATATGCTCCAAACCTGGCTATGAGAAAGCAACCTAGACCTTTAATAGTGAGGATACAATCCTACCAGGAGAAGGAGTTGATTCTGAAAAAAACTGTGGCAGAAGGACAAAATACTAAAAGAGGGAGACAGCAGAGTGTTTGTGGAGAATGATTACTCATTGTATACCAGGCGAAGAGGAGTAAATTCATTCCACTATTAAGAGAATGTCAAGATGCAGGAGTGAGATTCAAACTGCTGTACCCAGCTGTTTTCAGGGTATTCTTCCCTGGAGGGACAAAATCATTTTTTGATGAAGTTCATACTAAGGAGGAAATACAAAAGTTTATCCAACAAAAAGTGAGCTGTGAAACAGAAGGATATTCTGCTTCTTGTTCTTCTGGCAATAAAGACCACAGAGAGACTGTACCTGTGAAACCTTTCCACTATTTCAATAGAAAATGTTGGTGAGAAGGAAGGAAACACAATAGTTGACTAGAAGAATCAAAAGTATGTTGGAAATTAAGCAGAGACATGGTTTGGGTGATGGAAATGAACAATAATAAAACCAGTAACTTACAGTAGGATTACAATGAAATAATTAGATTTGTGAAATATGACAAAACAAGAAAATCTGGAAATACTGGATATTTTCAGAATCTGTTGGACTTGTGGGGGACTGTAAAGCCTATGCCATACTTCATGTCATTAATGTCCAGAAAGTTAACTGAAGTGTAACGGGGAATGCAAATAGGTGCTGTTGTTTTTTTTCCCTTTCTTTCTCCCTTCTCTCTTTCTTCTTGTTTAGTTTTAGAAATGTTAGACACACCAATGTAGGAAAAAAAGTCTGATTAAAAGAGCATGATAAAAGAAAAATTAATAACCTTTTTCTCATTCTTGTATGGGGGGATGACTGGATTAACAACCGTAGATTGATTTAGTAACAAGTTTTAAAAGAAAGCAAGTAAATGAAAAAAAATACTTAATATTCTGAGGCATTTTTCTAGCAAAATGAATGTATGCTTAGTAGGAATTCTGTATCTGGTTCTCATTCCTCCATGGAGACATGGAGACAATTTGATAATGAGAAATATGTTGTTTGGTTCTCATGTCTCCATGGAAATAATCTGATAAATCGGTTACAGTCTGGTGGAGTGATTGGCTGGAAAAAAAGGAAAAGAGAAACTGGCTAGGAGATAATGTTCTCTGAAAGCATTCAGGGGTTGTCCCAGCTGGGAGAGTTATAAAGATAAGACAAAACCAGTTACCACTTAACAGAAATACAGGCTGCATCATGCGTCTTAGCATGGATAGTCTTTCTTTTAGGTTAACCCAAGTCTGTAAGTTTGGCTGTCAGTCTGGGATATTTGTTCCTATTAGGAGGTTAAAACTTCAATATTTGAATATATACTTTTGTGTATTAGTATCAATTTATTAGGGTTTAGAGGGGTATTGCAGTTTTTTTGAGGGCTTTCAAGAAAACAAAAAGTTTTGTAAGATGTGACATAGGCTCAAATGGATATGACAAGAAATACTATACAAAAGTTCAACCTGACAAACAGCGTATGCATGTAACACAAAATCTGGAACTAGACATTTAACAAAAATATGTTACATATAAAAGGTGTGAATAATAACTTTTTAATATAATGATGCTTTCTGTAGTGTCTTTAAATGTCAGTGGTCTCACAGATAAATAGAAAAAAGAAAGACTAGTGAACTATATTAAAAATGTAGAGTGCAAATTTCTATGTTACAGGAGACATACTTGGAAAGAACTGAACAGGTGAATTTGATAAAGAAAGGTTTTCAGGATGGATACTGAGTGGAATATCTGGGAAAAAGGAGAAAGAGGAGTACTTATATTAATTGCAAGAGGAGCTCCAATAGTGATAGATGACAATAAAAAAGATAAAAATGGCAGATTTGTAGTACTAACAGGTTAATGGCAAGGGAGGAGGGTTACACTAGCATGTATTTATATTCCACCTAAAACTGCTATAATGGAGTTTAAGAAACTTCTGTAAGAAATAATAAGTTGTCAGCAAGGGATATTACTTATAGATAGTGTCTGGAATTTGATTTGCAGCAGTAAAAATGTGTCTTTGGGGCCCAGAAGAGAAAGGATAACAAAGGAGGGTAGATTTTTTAAGAAATGTATGAAAATATTTGGCATGGAAGATGTGAATTCATTAATAGGAGTTCAGAGTGAATTTACATATTATTCCACAAGATTCACAGGAACATGTGCATTTAACTGAAAGTCTTGATATGCACCCAATAACTATTTCAGATCATGCACCAATAATAACTAAAATAAAAACACAGGATAATGAAATAAAAATGAGACACTAGTACTTTCCCACCTGTCTGTAAAAAGAGAGGAATTTAAGGAATGGATATTGGAGATTATTCAGGAGCTATTCAAGAAGATATAAATTACTTCTGAAAAATATAGCTAAGGAATAGGATAAAATTAAGGTGGAATTTAAAAATAAGGTAGACATAAAAGAAAGGGAGCTGTGGTTAAGAAGTAACAAGAATTATTTAGAGGGACTGACAAATGTTAAAGTATTGCAGAATAGGGGGACTCTCACAAAAGAAGAGGATCATCTGCAGAATGCCAAGCAGAAAATAAGGTATTACCTCAGTAATATACATAAGGATAGAATGATTGCTGTTAAGCAACTGTTTTTTTATAATAACACTGGAGCACAAAAACTTTTAGCACAACAACTCAGGCAACTGAAAGTAGTAAGGGCTATTACAAAGCTTAGGGAGCCTATAACAAGGAAGGTAACAAGAGATCCTGTAGAGGTATTAGAAATATTTTGGAAATTCTATCAAAGTCTGTATAAAGCAAAGAAATATGGAAATCAAGGAAAGATAGACATGGAAATGTTTATAGAAGAATTAAATATGCCAACTTTAGAGGTAGATGAGGCTCAATTACTGATGGTTATGATAGGAGGACATCATAGGAAGTTAATAGGCTAATGGCCCTAGGGCTCTTACAAGCCTAGCCAAGTTCTACCCTTATTTTCACAATCAGCACCTATTGTCTCTGTCCATGAGGGACACAGATGGAACCCCCAGTGTGAATTTATGTTTACCCAGCCAATCGTCCAGACTGAAATTGAAGAGGGCCAAAGAGGTTCTCTGTTTGACATGAAGTGGGAGTCTGTTCCAAAGATGTGGTAACCTCGGTGAGACAAAGCTGTCCCTCAAGCAGGTTTATTAATGTCACATACCAGACTAAGATATTTAGAGTGAGTAACCCATGTAACATTTGACTTATGGAGATGCAGCATTTCCAGTAAAGCAGAGTCAGAGATTGCCTTGTATGCAAGGCAGACATCACCTCTGAGTAGTCTGTATGAAACAGAATAAAGTGCCAGTGATTTCAGATGATCCACATAGGACAGATGCTGAAGATCTAATATTTTCCTTGTGATGAACCTTTGTGGTCTCCCCAATTGCTGCAGGTGCTTGGAAAGGTACATACCAAAAATGGCATTGTATGCAATTATTGACCTGATGAGAGAAGAGTACAGGGAGGTTATAACTTCTTTTTTTTCTGGAGGCAATGCCCTTACTTATGAGATGAGCAATACAGAATGCCCTTCTTACAATTGTGGAGACATGGTGGTCAAAGTTGAGGTTGCTGTCAACCTGAGTGCCCAGATCTCTCACCACTGAGTGGGTACTTAAGGTGTTGCTATTGATGTGATAGCAGGAACATTAACCTTACCAAAAGGGATGATAATATATTTTTTTACATTGAGTTTAAGGCCATGACTTTGGCACCAATCATGTGTTTGTGTAAGAATCTCTTGCAGGATGTTGACATAATTTGGAGATTATATGACTGCTCCCAGTTTGCAGTCATCACCAAATGTCAGCCACAGATCTTTAGTTTTTGCTTGTACTTTGGATAAATAGATTCCAAATAGCAGAGGTCCCAGGACTGATCCCTGTGGAACACCACTGGTTACATGTCAGCTGCTGGAGGTAGATTCCCCTATTTTGACTATATGGGTTCTATCACTGAGCCAGTTAGTGACCCATCTAACAATATAAGGGTTGATACCTAGCTGGGTGAGTTTGTCAATGTGCCAGAATGGAGGATAGTGTCATATGCCTTGGCTACGTCCAGATAGGCTGTATACACAGATTTTCTCTTGTCCAGGACCTTGGTGACTGTCTCAAAGAAGTCCACCAGGTTTAACAGGTATGAGCTCCCTTTGACAAATCCAAACTGAGTAGGGTCAAGTGTTCGGAGATTACCTATATCTTTGTTGATAAGGTCCATGATGATTTGCTCCATGGCCTTGTAGATAAGACTAGTCAGGCTAATAAGTCTATAGTTCACAGGGTCAGTGAAAACACCACCCTTGTGTAAGGGAATAACAGTGGCCATTTTCCATTCAGCTGGAATGAAACTGGTGCTTAGACTATGACTGAAAAGAGTACCAAATGGTGTTGCTAATTCTTGTTGGAGCCCATGTAGGACACAGCCTAGGAAGTTATTAGGTCCCATAGATGCTGAGTTTCTGGCCTTAGAGAGGGCACTAATGTCCTGCCCTTTAGAGATACAAGGTAGGGGACAGGAAGCAGGGATGTCATGGGGTACATGTGACAGGGACAGGAAAGAGAAGTTTTCACAGAACCTCTTGGCCAACAGGTTAGCTATGTTCACAGGCTCAGTATATGTGTTATCAATAACTTCCAGTTCAGCACAAATCTGGGACTTTCCTTTTAGGTTACAGATGTAACTAAATAATGCCTTATGGTTTTTAGTTGAGGAAACTAACTTTGATTCATAGTTTGCTTTGGTGGACTTCACAAGAAGTC
The DNA here is from genome assembly GCF_019279795.1 of Protopterus annectens. Taxonomy (NCBI): domain Eukaryota; kingdom Metazoa; phylum Chordata; order Ceratodontiformes; family Protopteridae; genus Protopterus; species Protopterus annectens. Next base: position 531,201,474 of record NC_056745.1, read on the forward strand.
TTATTCACTTGTTTAAGCTGATGAGGGAGTGTTTCCAGTTCAGGGCTCGCTCCCTTTTACTCTTAGATAGCAATTTCTTTCTCTTATTGTAAAGCCTGTTAATGACAGTTGTCCACCAGGCAGGTTTGCTCTTCCTTGAGGAGCTTGTTTTGGTCCTATCAGGTACAGCCATGTCAATGTAGTTACACAGGCGCTTGTATAAAGCACTGGCTTAGAGCTTGGCATAGTTGACAGACCCATCTGAGGGGGGGAGGTGCAGAGAAGCTATTTATATCATCCCATAAGAGGCTATAGCCTGCTTTGGAGACATTTTTAGTTTAGTTGCTGCAAGGGAGGGGGTCAGGTGGGATAGTTAATTCAAACGAGACTGATCTGTGGTCAGAGCACACCAGGGAAGACCTCACAGTGGGGGTGCTACAGTGGTCCCCCATATTGATAAGCATTAGATCCAGGATATTGGCACCCTGAGTTAATGAAGTTGAGGAACCTTTGGGCAAGTGAGTTTGAGCATGAGTAATTCACCCAGTCATTGGATGGATAGTTAAAGTCATCCAAAACCATGGTTTTCGGATGTATCTTGAGAGATTCAAGTACATTCAAATAGGAAGAGTATGTGTCCTGATTAATGGAAGGGGTCCTGTAGCTGGCAATTGAATAAGTGTCCCACCAAAAGTTAATTGCACCTGAAGTATCTCCAGGTAATCATGCTGTTTGACCAATCTGGAGGTGTATTTACTTTTAATGAAAATGGATACTCCACCTCCTTTAGTTTTCACACCTTCAGTTTGTGGTCTGAACATGTGGAAGGAGGTGTAACCCAGTATGGCTGGGGTGCTCTCCACAGCTTTGAACCAGGTCTCTGTGACTGCACAAATGTCTGTGTCTTCCAAGGTGAGGACTGCTTTCACTGAGTGCAGTTTCATGTTAAGACTACTAGTGTTTAACAGCATAACCTTGAGGTTGTTTTTAGATGGAGTTTTTACGTCGGAAATGTTGTCCTTGAGACACTGCCTAAAAAGGGCACTATGTTAGTGGCAAGAGCCTTACCCATTAGCCGAAATCCCAAGGGTGACAGATGAAGACCATCTCTGGCAAAGCATTGAGGTCTGTCAATCATGTCATCCCAGGCTGACAGATACTGGATCCTCTTAGCATGACACCAGAAACTAAGCCAATTACTGAAGTCAATCATTTTCTGTTTGTACTGAGGCATCATCCTAGGTGAAGGTAAAATGCTGATTAAGGCTGAGGACATACCTGCCTGAGACACATAGCCCAAGAGCTCAGGCATGTCTCTCTTCATATAGTTCAGAGAGGTATGTCTCAAGTTGTTCACACCAACATGGACTATGATGGAGTCATAACAGTACCTGTTATTGAGAGACTTGAGTGCTTATGCGATATGGTACATCCTGGCAACTGACAGACAGCTCACCGTGACCTTTTCCTTATCCAGCCTGGTGAGAGGGACATCTGTGTGTCTCCTGATGGAATCACCTATGATTAATATGTTTGGTTTTGTGGTTTGCTTTAAGAGCTTGATGGGTGAGACACTGGTATGTGAGCTATTTTGTGTATTGTGTTCTACAGAGGAAGCATTATGTGTAGCATGATTGTGTTTATGTTTGGTAGGTCTCTAGTATTTAGGTATGTTTCTGGTGAGGACCTCCTCATGTGTAGGTATGTGTCATGTGGGTTTGGGTGGAGTAAGAGATGAGGTGTGCATGGTGACAACCCGCTCATTGTCATATGTACTAACTGGTGTGAGAGAGAGCATGGATTCAAGGTTCTTAATATAACTGCATCTCTCACATGTTGAGTTCGTGTAGACTAGGAGTAGAGGGTTGCTGAACATGAGGCAGTTGCTACACTGCCTCAGGATGCCCATGTTGACCAAGCTGGCTGGGGAAATTGTCCATCCATAGTATTAGGTAAATTTATATGTTCAGAAAAAGAAGTCACACTTAGGAATGGCTAGTGGGTGAGAGGTATGTTGGTATTTCTGAGGATAGGCTTAGTGTTCCACCTGATAGTAGAGCAGGGCCATGAAAAACCTCTGGAGGACCACAAGTTAAATGCTAAAGGAAAATTTAACAATCAATAAGTTTGCATCTAAACCACCAACAGTGAACACAGCTATGCAGCAGTGCATGATGGTGTATTACATGCAGACAAGTACAAATGCAGGCCTTAAACAAAACAAGAGATAACCCTTTAAACTCAAACTACCCAATAAAGATGCTCTCTCTCATCACTACTGCAATCACCCTTAATAAGAAGGGACCCAGACAGCACTTTCTTCCCACAAGGGTGCAGATGGGCTTTCACCTACAAGGATGGCTTCAATATGATGCTCAGAAGTTGCAAAATAGACCCAGAAACAGCAAACCTGGAACTTGGCTATGCTACGGCTGAACTAGTACAGTATACAGTAAAATGTGGCAAAAAAAGTTCGCATAATTCAAGAATGCAAATACAATGTAAATGTGCAATACAAGAGCAAAAGGATGTGCTTATAGTTAGTTAGAAGCGACAGATGCCTCAGATCATTCAGTATCTCGGTGAAGAGCTGGTTTTAATGCTCTAGTGATACCAAACAGTCTAGATTCAGCAAGTCTGAATCTAGCCTATGCTATAAAATACAGAAGTACTAGAAATTAAAGTGCATAAAATCGCAGTCACAACAGCAAAAAAAAATTAAATAAACCCGCAATTCACCAACAGTTCCCAGCTTAGAAGGGTGTAGGCCACATTCTCCTGCCACAAGAGTCTATACCACAAACCTTCCTAATGTAAAATAACTGGTTTTAGAGCCCAGGTGCTTAAGCCAGAACTAAGACACTTCAGAAGACAGGCACAATGAGCCTTCAACCAGCAATTCACAGTTTAGAAGAGTGTAGGCTATCCTGTCCTGCCACAAGAGTTTAGACCACAAATCTTCCTAATGTAAAATAACTGGTTTGGAACCCAAGTGCTTAAACCGGAACAAAAACACTTAGAACAACAGACATGATAAGCTTTCACCCAGCAATTCCCAGCTCAGAAGGGCAGAGGCCACCCTCTCCTCCCACAAGAGTGTAGACCACCAACCTTCTTAATGTAAAACCAAAACTGAGAGACTTAAGAGTATCAATTATAATTTAATCAGGAAACTAACAGGCAGCAATAAATGCAGCAGAATAAATGCAACTGAACACTTTAAGAACAAGCAACAAAAGCAAAAATAAAGTAAGTATGAATAGACGCAAATACAGTAAAAGCAGTTGATTTTTTTAATCAGGCTACTAATAAGCACTAATAAATGGAGAAGAATAAATGCAATTGAACACTTTTAAGAACAAGCAGCAAAAGCAAAATAAAGTAATAAAGTAGGCAGAGACACAAATGCAATAAAAGCAGCTGAAACAGCTGAAAAGCTTTTTTTAAGTAGAAAGGGGGAAACAGAAGATAATTCAAGGTTAATAAAATAAGGGGTGGTCCTTTCCAAGTGATCTCACTGTACTCAGTAGAATGAAGTGATGCGATGGGACTGGGAGGAGTGTCCAATATCGAATTTATAGTAGAGGTGGGCAACTTAAAAGCCACCAAGTTTTAAGAGCACAACAACAGTTGGGCGGCTGTCCGGGAAAAAAATGGAGACATCAGAACAGAAAAAGGAAGTGTAGTATCACGCAGATGGGATTACTTTACAAGTGCAAGCAATGATAAATTCAACCAATAAATAAATAAATGCAGCACAGGAATGTAAAATATCACTGAACCAGAGCAAGAGCAAAAAAAAAAAACTATATTTGTATCAGTTTAGTAATCCAAATGCAAGCAGTAATACAGTCAGCCAATAAATAAATGGAGCACAGGAATGTAAAATATCACTGAAACAGAGCAAGAGAAAAATATACTTATATCAGCTTAGTAATTCAGATGCAAGCAATGATGAATTCAACCAATAAATAAATGCAGGAGAGGAATGTAAAATATCACTGAAACAGAGCAAAAAAATGCTTATATCAGCTTTGTTACCCAGATGGTCTTAGAAGCACTCCAATTTTGCAGCCAGCCACAGGTAAACAGTGAGAGATAAAATTGATAAGATGGCATAAAAACTGTGATGTATAACCAATTTACAGGAAAATCACCAGAAATAGATGGTATTCCTGTGGAAGTTTGGAAGCTATGAGGGAAAAACTGATAAAGATCTGGAAGGCTTTTGTTTAACAGAATTTTAAGAGTAGGAGAAGTACCAACATCTTGGAAGAAAGCAGTGGTAGGTGTAATACTTAATGAGGGTAAAGATCCATCAGATCCAGATTCATACAAGCCCGTTTCAATACTAAAAAATTATTATAAAGTGTTCATGCTATAATGACTAAATGAATGGCAAAAGTAATGCCAAAACTGATGGATATGGATCAATGTGGTTTTGTGGAGGGGAGGCAAACATTAGACAACATTAACAGAACACTGATGATCCAGGGGAAAGCAGAATGTAAAAAACTACCATTGTTGTTGGCGGGTCTTGATGCAGAGAAAGCATTTGACAGAGTAAGCTGGAATTTTATGAGCAGGGCAATGGAAGCATTTGCATTTTATGAAACACTGAGGTTGAGTAAGAAGATATATGAGGTATATGAGCCAAAATTAAAGTTAGTGGGGTCCAGTCTGATAATTTCTGCTTCAGCAAAGGAACCAGGCAGGAGTGTCCTCTTTCCCCTTTATTTGCATTATATCTAGAACCACTGGCAAATAAAATAAGGGACTCAGAAATTCAAGGATATAGTTTGTATGGTAGTCAAGAAAAACTGTCTCTGTTAGGCTTATAGGTGTTTACTAGGCTAATGACCACAACGGCTTTTTTAAGACTAGCCATGCATCCCAAATATTTGACAAGTTCTGATACCCTTGATAAGTGTAAGCATGGGCCTGGGAGATGAATCATTTACAGGTTACCTGTTTGCATTGGAGACATAGGTTCCAAACCAGAGATGAATTTCTGGTTTCCCATCCAATTGTCCAAGTTGCACTTGAATTGGGTTAGGGAGAAAGGTTGGAGCTTGGCATATGGATAGTAAGACACAAGCTGTTAAATGTTTTTAGTCCCATTAGCCTTATACACGGGTCATGCATATTTTTACCAACCAGAGAAGTTGGGGATAGCAATTAATACAGAGCTGAAGGACTTTATCTGGGAGGGAAAAATGGCAAGAATCAAGTGGGATAAGCTGATTCTTCCAGTAGAACAGGGCGGATTGGGATTACCTGATTTGAAGGGGTATTTCAGAGCTAGACACATTTAAGGATGATATACATAGCAAAAGCAGAAAACTATAATTTAAAGTGGAAAGGTATAATAATGAAACGGGGGGAAGTTCAAGAAGCAAGGAGAGACTGGGATTTTGGATGCAGGCCTTTAAGCAGAGTAACAATGCTCATACAGAATGTTATATCTATAAAGTAGCAGAAAGTATCCTAAGAATTATGCCAATGTGGGAAGGGAAAAAGGAGATTCTGCCAATAGGGATGACTGCAATTAGGGATAAAGAAAACAGGCAAAAGGGGGATGGAATTTATAAGAGAAAACTGGCTAAGGAACCAAGGTATGGAGACCAAATAGCTAAAGGGGGAAAGGTGATAGAATGGAAAGACACTAAGAATTTATTTAGACTGCAGGTTAGAGATTGTCTTCCCTGTCAAGGATTGATATCAGAGTATAGGCAAAGAGAAAGAAATAGGCGGTCCTAAATGAAAGACCAGCACTGGTAGAGTTTTTCGTAGAATCTAGAACAGAAACTGCCATTAAAAAAGGAATAATTACTAGACCATATAAAATATCGCATGATAACTATAAGAATTAATCAGAGGAGGGTAGAAAGGAATGGGAAGAGAGAGATTTGATAAGCAATTCACAAAGAAACAATGAGAGGACATATGTATGGCTCCCAAATATGCAACAAAATCAAGAAGATTTAGGGGTTTTGCTTGGAAATGCTTACATAGATATTTTTATACCCCAAGTAGACTT